>NC_134089.1:53993130-54295075 GCF_000715075.1 Nicotiana tabacum | reverse complement strand
ATGGGTTGCGTGAAATGCTGTGTGGATGGGTTGCGTGAACTGATCCTCCAGGAGGCCCATAGTTCGTGGTACTCCATTTATCCAGGTGCCGCTAAGATGTATCAGGATTTGAGGCAGCACTATTGGTGGAGGAGAACAAAGAAAGGCATAATGGAGTATGTATCTTAGTGCCTAAATTGTCAACAAGTGAAGCATGAGAATCAGAGGCCGGATGGTTTGTTCAGAAACTTAAGAGTGGAAATGCGAGCGTCTTGCCATTGACTTTGTTGTTGGGATCCCACGGACACAGAAGAAATTTGATGCGGTATGGGTGATTGTGGATAGGTTGACCAAGTCGGCTCATTTTATTCCGTTAGTGACTATTGATTCTTCAGAGGTGCTAGCTCAAATCTATATACACGAGATTGTTTGACTTCATGGGGTGTCGGTATCCATTATCTCTGACCAGGATACACAGTTCACATCGCATTTCTGGAGAGCTATGCAACATGAGTTAGGCACACAACTTGAGTTGAGTACATCCTTTCACCTCAGATGCACAGGCAGGCCGATCGCACCATTCAAAAATTGGGGGATATGCTTCGGGCATGTGTTACAGATTTTGGGGGTTCTTAGGATCAGTTCTTGCTTCTTCCAGAGTTTGCCTACAACAACAACTAGCAATCGAGTATTCAGATGGCTCCTTTTGAGACCCTATATGGGAGACGGTGCCGTTCATCAGTTGGCTGGTTTAAGCTAAGAGAGGCTAAGTTATTGGGCATAGATTTGGTTCGAGATTCCTTGAAGGAGGTCAAGTTAATCCAGGATCGGTTTCGTACAGCCCAATATAGATAAAAGAGTTATGCGGATCAGAAGGTTCATGATGTTACATTCATGGTTGGAGAGAGAGTTTTGCCGGGTTTCACCTATGAAGGGTGTGATGAGGTTCGGGAAGAAGGGTAATTTGAGCCCTAGGTATATTAGACCTTTCGGGATCTTTGAGAGGATTAGTGAGGTGGCCTATAAGCTTGCACTGCCACCTAGTTTGTCTGCGGTTCATCTGGTGTTTGTTTCTATGCTCCGGAATTATTATGGTGACCTATCTCATGTTTTAGATTTCAGCACAGTCCAATTGGACAAGGATTTGACTTATATTGAGGAGCCGGTGAATATCTTTGACAGATAGTTCCAGAAGTTGAGATCAAAGAACATTGCTTTAATGAAGGTTCAGTGGAGGGGTCATCCGGTAGAGGAGGTGACCTGGGAGACTGAGCATGACATGCGTAGTCGTTATCCTCATCTATTCATCACTTCATGTATGTCCTTATCCACATTCGAGGATGAACGTTTGTTTTAAGAGGGGGAGAATGTAAAGACCTGACTGGTCATTTTGTGTAATTGCACCCCGTTACCCCTTTTTATGCTTCACACATGTATGCTTATGATTTTATGACTTACAAGGTTAATTAATTTCGTTCTAGGAAGCTTTCGGGTTGATTGACTTTGTGAAAACGACACTGGAACAGTGTTTTGATGGCCCCAATAGCTTTGTATCGTGTTTTCGGACTTGGGCATATGCCCGAAATTGAATTCGGATGTCTATAGAATAATTAATGTTGTTGAACCGAAATTTGGCAATTTGAAGTTGAAACGTTTGACTATAGGTTGAATTTTAGCTATCGAGTCCGGAATTTGATTTTGGGACTTGGAATATATTCGTTATACTATTTATAACTTGTCTGCAAAATTTGGTATCATTTGGAGTTGAATTGATATGATTCAGACGCTTAGTCGCAATTCTAGAATTTCTTGAAATTTACTTTGAAACTTATTTGATTCGTAGTATTAGATGATATTTTTGTGTTATGATTGCACTAGCGAGTTCGTATGATGTTTATAGACTTGTGTATGGATGTTTGGTTCGGAGCCCCGAGGGCTCGGATGAGTTTCGGACTTGTTTTGGAATGTTTTGAATTGAAATACAGGATCTGGTGTGTTGATGCCTCAGATATCGCATTTGTGATACCTGGCTCGCAATTGCGAATTAGCTCAGGATTTTGGGTAGCTCGCATTTGTGACTAAAGTATCGCTTTTGCAAACCCATTTATCGCAATTGTGATATCCCTATAGGTTGGTCAGTGGCCACATTTGCGATGAATCTTTCACAATTGCGAACCTCTGTCACAATTGCGACATCTGTAGCTGATCAAAAGGGTTGGAAGTCGGGATTTCATCTCTTACTGTCTCATTTTAGAACCCTAGATTCGATAGGAGGCGGTTTGGAGAGGGGATTTTCATCCACAAACTTTGGGTAAGTGATTCTAATCTATTTCCAACTAATATTCCCTCAATATATCTTAGATTTTAACATCAAAATCATATGAATCAATGTTGAAAATTGTTGAAACTTTGTCAAGTTTTTGAATGAAAGAATTTGAGTTTTGAGAGTCGATTTGGACTCGGATTTTGAAACTAATCATATATATGAACTCGTGGTATCCCTTGTATATATGTATCAAGAATCACAACCGAGGTATCGCCTCTTATTCACAATTCACAATCTCAATCACAATCTTTCCATATATCGTCCCGTGAGCCTTACATTTGAAGGTTTTTAAAAGAATTTTTCCCCAAAATAGCTAAACACACTTTAAACCACCTTATGACACCGCATGGCTTCACGTTGTTTCGCTACAAGAAACACGCACATAAGTCCCACCTTATACTGTCGCATGCACATTACCCTGAAGCCTTATACCGCCGCATGCATGTCAATATCATATCACAATAACAACTCGCACCACAAGTACCTATATATCACAACTTGCCAACAATCAACAATACAAATGTTACCACAACAATAGCCCATGGCTCCACCATAACGGGTACAAGAATATCAACAACAATAATAAATGTAAAATGCCCAACAAGGAAGACGTTTCAACAATAACAATTTCGCCTCAACGTGATAACTGCTTTCACAACCTCAACACGAAGAACTCAACGATGAGATAATGTATAAGCACGATATTATATAAGAATAACTCAGAATGGAAGAGATAACATATAACGATGACTTCAAATAATGGAAATCAACAAGGAAAGAGATAACATGAACAATGACTTCAAATAATGATAATCAAGAATGAAGGCGATAACATGAATAGTAACTTCAAACAATGATAATTAACAATGAAGAGATAGCATATAACAATAAAAGAAGCAACAAGTTCAACTAAAGCGTGAGAGCATTTTATCAAGTAGGATATAGAACACGTGTTAAACAAGTCAGTTAAGGCATGTAAGGATAGACTAACACAAATAAGGATAAATTGACTATTAGAATTTAGCACTTGATATGACATTTCAACTAAAACATATGAATATTCTAAGTAGCCTAAACCGGTTAATTACCACGTACAACCCATGTACCTACTCGTCATCTTGCGTACATGGCTTTCACATAGCACAAATGAATCAATCAATACCAACCCTAAGGAGTAGTACCCCCACACAAATTTAGGCAAGACACTTACCACAACTAGGCCAATTCAACCCTCGAAAATAGCTTTTTCCCTAAAATTCTTCTCCACACTGCTCAAATCTAACCAAAATCGACTTAATATCAACAAACAATGCTAGGAAAATCTAAGATATGTTAACAAAGTTTCAAAATCCGAGACCAATTCGACTCTCAAAACAAAATTTCTTATTTTCAAATATTAACAAAGTTTCACAAATTTTCACTTTGGTTCACATGATTTTGATATTAAAATCTAAGATATGTTGATGAAATATTATTAGAAATAGATTAGAATCACTTACCCGAAGGTTGTAGGTGAAAATCCCCTCTCCAAATCGCCTCCTACCGAGTCTAGGGTTCAAAAATATGGGAATGAGAGATGAATTCCCGACTTTCAACCCTTATGTTCAGCTGCAGTTATCGCAATTGTGATATAAGTTTGCAATTTCAAACCTTTGCAATTGCAAAGAAAATCTCTTAATTGTGGCACTGATAGGCCTGTGTAGCTCTTCTTAAATGCGAAGATGGGTTCGCAATTGCGTACCCTGCTGCCCTCGCAAAAACAACATATTAGTCGCAAATGCGAACTACCCAAAATGCCAGACCACTTTGCAATTGTGAGCCTGGAATCACAATTGAGACACCTGAGGCCCCCCTACTAAGCTAGCAATTGCGAACCTGGTGTTCGGAAATGCGATACCTGAAGCATTAGCACACCAGATTCTACAATTATAGTCCAAAACAATTCGAAACATGTCCGAAATTCCTTCGCCCTCAAGGCTCCAAACCAAACCTCCACAAAGGTCTATCATAGGAACTCGCTCGCCTAATCAAAACACAAAAATAACATCTAAAACTATGAATCGAACACTAAAATGCATGAATTTCAAAGTAAAGTACAATAATTTCTAAGGTTACAACTAAACGTCCGAATCTTATCAAAATCAACTCCAAATGACACCAAATTTTGCAAACATGTTCTAAATACCATAGTGGACCTATTCCAAGTCCCAAAATCAAATTCCAAGCTTGATAACTAAAAGTCAACCTATTCAACTTCAAATTGCCAAATTTTGGCAAATCATCACAAATCAACCTACAGACTTCCAAAATCAATTTCGGGCATACGCCCAAGGCAGAAATAACTATAAGAAGCTATTATAGCCATCAAAACATGGTTCCAAGGTCATTTTCACAAAAATCAAAGTTTGGTCAAAATTTCTAATTTAAACTTCTAAGTTAAGAATCAAGGGGTCCAAATTAACCCGAAAACTTCTCAAAACGAAACTAAACAACCTCGCAAGTCATAAAATCATAAACACACATGTGTGAAGCATAATAGGGGGTAATGTGGTGCAATTACACAAAACAATATCAGGTCGTTACATTCTCTCCCTCTTAAAATAAACGTTCGTCCTCGAAAGTGCATAAGGACATACCTGAAGTGGTGTATAGATGAGGATAATGATTCCGCATATCGTGCTCGGTCTCCCAGGTCGCCTCCTCGAGTGGATGACCCTTCCATTGAACATTTACTGAAGCAATGCTCTTTGATCTTAACTTCCGAACCTGTCGATCCATGATACCCACCGACTCCTCAATATAAGTCAAATCCTCATCCAATTGGACACTGATGAAGTCTAGAACATGAGACGGATCATCGTAATAATGTTGGAGCATAGATACATAGAACAACAGATGAACCATAGATAAACTAGGTGGCAATGCAAACTTGTAGGCCACCTCACCAATCCTCTCGAAGATCTCAAAAGGTCCGATAACCTAGGGCTCAACTTTCCCTTCTTACCAAACCTCATCATAACCTTCATGGGTGAAAACCGGAGCAAAACTCTCTCTCCAACCATAAATGCAATATCACGAACCTTCTGTTCCTCATAACTCTTCTATATAGATTGGGCTTTACGAAGCCGATCCTGGATCATCTTGACCTTTTCCAAGACATCTCGAACAAAATCTATGCCTAATAACTTAGCCTCTCCTGGCTCAAATGACGAGCTTAAAATACACACTTAAAATATGCTCATTAATCAAATATGGTATAGTATAATATCATATCCACAGGAATTAAGTTAAATAGTATTTTCGTAGTTTCTAGCTTGATTGCCATCCAAGATGATCAACAGTTGGGATTTACGTAATTAATACTAAAATTAAATAAGAATCTAAAGCTATTGACTATTGACAATCACAACAAGGAATAAGTAAAGAAGATTATCAATGTGAGAAGATAGGGTTTTGATAAGATAGGTGCAAGATAATTGTTCGTGATCTAACTCTAGATAATTCACTTCTAATGTTCAAGTGAGACTCTCGAATGCACTCAATTATTAGTTCAAGAGTTTAGTAGAAACTCCTCTCTTGATTAAGTCTCAAACTTGCGAAATGAACTAATTTAAGTTTTGTAAAGATATGCAAAAATGCGTAGTGGATTGGTCTTTAGGATAACCTCTCTCGATTATCCTCCCAACGAGGTTTAATCGCTGATTCAACTAGCCTCTCTCGATTACTAAGAAGAATTAATGAACTCAACCCAAATAATGCAATGATGTCACAAGTTATTCCTCTCTAGATTACATGAAAAAGTGAATATTGGTGCAACAATTAATTCTTCAAAAATCGCTTCAATACATAAAACTAGAGATATAATCCACAAATAAATATCAATACACCAAATCCATCAAACCCTAAAGGGAACTACTTGATGGTAGGCTAACATCACGTGTTTTAGTCACTTGTTGCACTTTAATTTACTGCACTTTAATTGAGTTTGAGCTTTAATCGCTAATGTTTTGCACTTATTTCATGTTTTATGCTTTGTACGAGTGATTCTGAGTGATGTAGATATTATGGAACTAATTCAAGCTATTTGGATCTTTGAAGTCTGAGTAAAAGACCAAAGGATTAAGCAGGGATCACGTTCGGGGGTCGAGAACCACGTTTGGACTTCAAAAATCGAGCAAAAGGCAGACTCTGAGAAAATTACACAGATGTACAAAAGTTCTACCTGTTGAATTGTTGAGCTTCCTGATAAACCCCACAAGCACACTTATGGCGCGTTTCCCCATGTGACACGTCTATGCATTTTTACAGGGCTACAATCCCATTTCCACTAGAAGAAGGTGGTTTCATATATGCCCGTCCCTACATGGTATAAATACTTGTAAAAATGTTATATTTAGGACTTTTGGACACATTTTAGACCTAAGGAAGCTAAGGAGGAGGTGGAGAAGCAAAAACAGAAGGATTTTATCAGTCGATCCTCACTCAAGACAAGAGTTTAGATCGTTTTATATTCTCCTTTAACTTAAACATATTTGTGATGATTTGCCCCATGTCTATGGAGTAATTCTCTTTATGATTTGATGGATTTGGTGTATTGATATTTGTTTGTGGATTATACTCTAGTTTTATGTATTGAATTGTTTTGGATGTTTTAATCATTGTATCTATATTCACTTGTTCAAGTAATCGAGAGAGGCATAACTTGTGATATTTTTGCATTCTATTTTGTTGGTTGAATTAATGAATTCTTCTTAGTAATCGGAAGAGGCTAGTTGAATTGTTGATTAAACCTAGTTGGAGGATAATCGAGAGAGGTTCTCCTAAAGACCAATTTATTTTGAATACTTAAATATCTTCACCGAGCTTAAATTGGTTCTTCTTGTGAGGTTGAGACTTAATCGAGAGAGGAGTTTCTACTAAACGGTTGAACTAATAATTGAGTGAATTCGAGAGACTCACTTGAACATTAGAAGTGAATTATCTAGAGTCAAATCCCAAACAATTGTCTTGCCTCTATCCTATAAAAATCCTATTTTCTCCAAATTTCTAAGCTTCTTTGCTCATTACTTGCGTCGATTTTTATTAGCCAATAGTTTAGACTCTTAGTTAATTTTAGACTTAATCATAAAACTCTGAATTATTGATCATTTTGGATAGCAGTTTAGCTATAAACTACATTAATACTGTTTAACTCCAATCCCTGCGTCACGACCCGAATTTCCCACCTCGGGGGTCATGATGGCACCTACTAATGTGAGCTAGGCAAGCCAATTTATGAACCATATATCTATTTACCAATTTTATTCTCTTTAACAATTACGAAGAAATAACATTTAAACAACGGAATATAACATAAGCAGACGAAAACAATAAGCCATCTGAACATGAATGCCTAATACAACTGTTTGAGTCTCGACTACCCAGAATTGGTGTCACAATTTCACAGACGGTCTAAGAATACTAAAAATAAAGGTCTGAAAGAATTAAATATAATACTGTCTCTGGAAATACATGTAAGAAACATGAAAGTAGATGGAAGGAGACGCCAAGGCCTATGGACACCTGCAGGGCTACCTCGGGTCGCCTGACAAACAAGAATCAGCAATCTCACTGCAGTCCGAAGTCTACAACACTAAGGTCTACACAAAAGAGTGCAGAGTGTAGTATCAGCACAACCGACCCCATGTGCTGGTAAGTGCCTGACCTAACCCCGACGAGGTAGTGACGAGGCTAGGACCAGACTCCAGATAAACCTGTGCATTTCGAATATTATATAGCGGAAAAGAAATAGAAAATAAACAAGTAAAGATGGGAGGGGAAACATGCTTCGGGGAATAACAAGTAAAAATAGAATATCAAGAGAACTATAAGGAATCAAAATCCAACCACTAACGATAATAAGGAAAACAAAGGCGGACTTCACTTTCTTTTCATATCTTGTTGTAGGCATGCAACCCGATCCCATTTCCTATATCTCGTGGCAGGCGTGCCACCCGCTCCCATTTCATTATATCTCGTGGCAGGTGTGCCACCCGCTCCCATTTCCTTTATCTCGTGGTAGGCGTACCACCCGCTCCCATTTCATTATTTCTTGTGGTAGGCGTACCACCCGCTCCCATTTCATTATATCTTGTGGTAGACGTACTACCCGCTCCCATTTCATTATGTCTTATGGTAAGCGTACCATCCGCTCCCATGTACAAGTCAACAATAATCACAAGGAATCCTGACAAGGGAACAATAATATCAACAAACAATATCCCGGCAAGGGAGAAATAGCTATAACCAAACTTGTTACAACATCTAACTACCTCAGCTACAACCAAACTCGTTACAACACCTAACTACCTCAGCTATAACCAAACTCGTTACAACATCTAACTACCTCAGCTATAACCAAACTTGCTACAACACCTAACTAACTCAGCTATAACCAAACTTGTTACAACACCTAACTACCTCAGTTATAACCAAACTTGTTACAACACCTAACTACCTCAGCTATAACTAAACTTGTTACAACACATAACTACCTCAGCTATAGCTAAGCTTGTTACAACTCCTACACAAAGAATCATCAACCTAAACATCCGTAATATCAATTACGAACACAATGCAAGGGAATCACAACTCAACAATAGCCCGGCAAGGGGCAATATAATGATCTCTTCTCTTTCTCACTTTTACTTTACAATTCACTTCACAACTCGAACCAATACTCTAGAGTTTCAATTATCACATACACTTTCACAATTCGTTATACAACTGGAGCCAACGCTCCTCAATGTTCATAGGTCACAATTCGTTTCCACAACATTACACAATAAATAGAAATCTTCACCAAGGCATGAATAATAAAACGAAGTCATGAAAATCACAATATAATACCCACGGTCATGCTTGACACCAACATATAGATACTCGTCACCATGCCTATACATCGTACTCAACAAGAAGCAAATAGCAAATAGGACAAAACTTCTAATCCCTCAAGCTAAAGTTAGACCAAACACTTACCTCGATGCCACAAACACAATTCGCGATTCAATTATGACTTTACCCCTTGATTCCACCACCAATTCGCTCGTATCTAGTCACAAGTTACTTAATTACATCAATAAACGCTAAATGAATCAATTTGAATGCATGAAAATGGATTTTCCAAAGTTTTACCCAAAAAGTCAAAATTGCCCCCGAGCCCACATGGTAAAAACCCAAGGTTCGAACCAAAGCCCGATTACCCATTCCCCCACGAGCTCAAATATGTAATTTGTTTTTTAAATCGGACCTCAAATCGAGGTCCAAATCCTCAATTTTTGAAAAACCTAGGTTCTACCCAAAACACCCAATTTTCCTCATGAAAATCATTGATTTGAAGTTGAAATCATGTTAAAAGATGTTAATGATTGAAGAAAACTAGTTAAAAATGACTTACAATTGATGTGGAGAAGAAATGTTGTTTGAAAAATCGCCTCTTATGTTTTTGGGGTCTTAAAAATAAAAAATAACTGAAAATCCCATCTAAATATACTACCCTCAGATGCCCTGTGCGGAGCGCACAAAATCAACCGCGGCCACACAGGCTTCCTGTGTTCTGCAGTGACATGTCTTAATATTTTGGCCATAACTTTCACTACAGATGTCCATGTTGTGATTTCCTTACCTTTCTGGAAACTAGACACGAAGGGCTACAACTTATTTTTTGAATCATCTCAAACTTCCTCGTAGGTCAAACGATATAGGTTTCCGAAGTCGGACCATTGAATTGCTCTTCACCGCAGACCACACCAAAACTTGTGCGGCCGCGCAGCCCTCCTCGCGGTCCGCACAAAATCCAATGCGGTCGCACAAGACCCTCCGCGGTAGCATTCCTTTTTGTGCGGACCGCACTGGTCGGTTCAGAGGCCTTCCACCTCTCTGAACCTGCAACACCTATGTTTTTAAGCCTAAGACATCCCGGAACCTACCCGAAACTCACCCGAGCCCTCGGAACTCCAAACCAAGTGTACACAAAACCTCAAAAACATCCTACGAACTTATTCGTGTAATCAAATCATCAAAATAACATCATGAACATCAAATTAAACCTCGAGATCAATGAAATTTTTTCAAAACTTCTTTAAACATCAATTTTGCAATTTAAGTCCGAATCACATCAAATGACATCCGTTTTTCACCAAATTCTACAGAAACATCTTAAATTATATATAAGACCTGTATCGGGCGCCAAAACCAAAATACAGGCCCGATACCATTATATTCTAAGCAAATTTCATTTCAAATTTCTTTAAACAATTTCAGAAAAATATTTTCTTTTAAAAAAAATTCATTTCTCGGGCTTGGGACCTCGAAATCCGATTCTGGGAATATGCCCAAGTCCCATATTTTCCTACAGACCCTCCGGGACCGTTAAATCACGGGTCCGGATCCGTTTACCCAAAACTTTGACCGAAGTCAAATTTATTCATTTTACAGTCAAAACGTATCATTTTTCATAGATTTTCACATTTAAGCTTTCTAGCTACGCGCCCAGACTGTGCACGTAAATCGAGGTATGCTAAGGGTGGTTTTTAAGGCCTTGGAATGTAAAATTTTATTGCAACACAAGTGATGACCTTTTGGGTTATCACACTTTGAGGATACGATATTATATTTTACTATATTCGACTAGTGAGCATATTTAAGTGTGTGTTTTGCGCTCGTCAAATTTTGGCGCCATGGCCGGGGATTGGCAATCAATAGTGTTTGAAATAGTTAGTAGTACTAATTCAGGAATTTTTCTTTTTATTTTCCCCTTTTTACGTTTAGTGTTCTTTGACTATGCATAGGCAACAGGTTAGATTGGTGCATGACTCGATCTTCAGGGAAGGAATCCTACCATGCGAACAAGAAATCGAAAAACAACCGCGCCAGTTGAGGAAGGAAGACATCTCCCCAAGAATATAGAGAAGGTTGGTCACTCCTCAACCAATTAAACTATGGTTGGAGAAGAGGATAATGTTGATTTGGCTGCGAGGGAGGCAGTCCAACAAAGAGAGAAATCTGCAAAGAATGCTGAGGAAGCTGTTGATACCCAATTTTTTCCTGTATAATTTATATATGCAAAATACTTTCAAAATATCCTATGTACGCATACATAGGTATATCCAAACGTTTTATTATTTTTCCTAATTTTAAAAGATTTTTAAATCAATTTATTGCCCTATTTTAGCAGTACAAAAACTAATAATTATTTCCAAAATCATTATTTTGGTGAATAATTTATTTTTTTCTCATATTTATACCAAAACATAGCTAAGGTAATTTTTACGCATTTTTATAATTTATTTAGTATTTTAAAGCTAAATTGCATATGATTACAATTTTAGCCTATCTTAAGATTTAATTACGTTTATAATTACAAAATTGATTCTAGTATTTTTAATTTAATATTTATACATTATTAATTAATTTAGTACTTTTAATTTGTTTTCAGAAATCATTTTACTATTTTTTATAAAATAAAAGGGAGAAAATGGCTATTTAAATACTAGCCCTATTTTATTTCAATTTTAGCCTAAAATCAGCCCCAATTAACCCCAATTTTAAATTCAAACGGGACAGCCCAATTCCTAAAATAACCCACCCCTAACCCGCTTATCCAACCCGCCCGGTTTCCCCTTTTAATCTAGGTCGTTGATCATTTTGTTCAACAACCAGAATTTCCCCTTTCCTTTTTTAATTCCCAAACACCCCCAACCCTATCCCATTTCTCACCAACCGCCGCATCTGAATCCTCTCATCTCTCAAACTCTCTCGAACCTTCCCCTAACCCTAACAGCCTCTCATCATCCTCACCTCAAAACCCACCGGAATCCATGGCTTCTCAGGCCATGGAAACCTTATACTCACCTCTCTTTACTCTTATACACTTGGTCCTTGAAGATTCGAGGTCTGACCTCGAAGGTTTTTGTCCAGATCTCCGCCGAATCAAGGTTCTACGGCCATCTCCGGCTTTACTCCGGCGTATCCTGGTCTTATGAGCCTGTTTCTGACTTCTTCAACTCAGATCGGAGACCTTTTCAAAGCCTTTCTACTTGAGTTTTTTAAACGATTTCCCCAATTTTTCTTTCAAAAATTACTTCTTTCCGATTTAGGGTTTCTGAGAAAGCTTCAAAATGTTTCTCTGACTCTTCTTTTCCTTTCTTTGTGTATATCTGTCACGCATCTGCTTCTACTGCTTTCTTATGCTGTACATGTTCTTCTGTGCTTTGTTTTTCTACTGTGTTTTGTACCATGCTCGCATGTTTATCTTGCTGTATTTTCCTATATGATCTTTTCCTATGCTTTTCCGGTATTTTGTGTTCTTCTACTGTATGTATTTCCTACTAAGTTCTTAAGTTTTGTTTTCCTTCTACTGAACTTTGTCTGAGTTCTTCTAAAAGACTTCTTAAAACATGTTTCTTCTACGGTTTTCTTAAGTGTTATACCATCTCTTTTCTCTTCTGAACCTTAGCTAAGTTCCTTCTGAAAAGTACTTTCTTCTGCTATATCTCCTATTGTGTTCCTAAGTGTTATTGCTTTTTCTTCTACTGAACCCTGTTTAAGTCCCTTGTAAAAGGTTTTCTTAAACACGTTTCTTTTACTATCGTAACTATTCTCTCATTATGTTCCTACAGTCTATCTGCTTTGAATGTTATTTGTATTTGCTTGTCTTCTCATGAGATTCTGAAAAAGAAATCTCTGAGCCTGTTGCCTCCTTATCTCTGTATTCGACTCGAGTCGAAAACTCTAGAATTTGGGGGTTTCCTCCGAGTATGGTCATATGATCAAACTAGGGTTCTGTTTGGGGAGCCTTGACTCTTTCAGACTTATTTCTGGGTCTATGAACTAAGTGTGAACTTTTTTTGTTTGCACACAATTCTGATTTTCCTACACTAGACTCTTCTATTGAATAGCATGACAAATTTCTTCATGTTTAACGTGTCTGTGTACTATGAGGAATCTTTTTTCAAAATTGTTTTCCAACTTGTGATTGATTCATAATTCCTTTTAATAAGTTTAATTGATTGGTACTGATTTTCCTTAAGTCCAAATCCTTCCCATTTTTCTGACCTGGTTCATTCATACGAAATCCTCAATTTCTGATTTACTAGCTGTTAACTGATTTCCTTTCCTTATTTGCACAAACCATGTTCTATCAATACTTTGTCCTTAAATAAACCTCTATGTATTTACCCCTCTTGTACTGCTCTGGAAATGTTTTGATTGACCCCTTTCCTTAATTATTTTGCCCGTTTGAAATCAGAATCCCTTAATTAAAGGGAGACCTTGTGTTATTGATTTCCAAACTATTTTCTTACCTATTTCTACTTGCTTTCTGCACTATAAAAGGGCACAACCCTTCTGCTCTTTGGGACACCTTCAATTCAATACTTTTACACTTTAGACTTCACAATTCTCTTCTAAACTCATAGCATTCTGATTGCTCGTTTACACTTTGGCTTTAAAAGACTACTACTTTCTCTTTGTTTGTTTTCTCTGAAACTGGTATGTCCTAATTTTAGTTTCAGCATCGCCAATGTGTTTACTCAAAGTTTTTATATCCATGGTTACTTTACTGCTTATGTAGAGTTCAATATTTAACTTAACATGCCTATGTTCTACTGCCTGTTTCTACTGTGAATCTTTGCTCCCTATCCCATCACCCCTATGTGTTTGTAAGTGGTGACTTAGGGCATGGCAACATGAGTTATTGCCCATGACCTAAGTTCTGAATCCGAGAGGTCCTAACCTCTAACAGGTTGGAGGGTATGCCAGCATATCCCATTGTTGAGTATGCCCATCAGTCTATTTTCTTGTGTTCTTGCAAATTCCTTACTCCCCTATACCCCTCTAGGCGCTGATTTCAAGTTATTGCCCTCTTCCCTTTCCCTTTTTTTTTCCAAAATTTCACTCCTGCACTCGCATTCTTTCTTAGCTTCTAAGTTCTGCCCCCTCTTGTGAGCCTAGCCTTGGGACCTTGAGTTCCCTCTGAACTTGGAAACTTGAGGGCTGGCCCTTCCACATTGCACTATATCCTAATCTGGTTATACATTTGGGTGTGTGCACTGCCCGGAGTCCCTATGAGACTCTTAGGGAACTCTGACACATCAAAATGAGAGAAAGGCTTTGGTTCATGATCTTTTGAAGTTGGTTCATCTCATACTTCAGACATGGAGTCTGAATTAGGCTCCCCTTGGTTGTACTTTAATTGCTGATGTAATTTTGCTTTTCTTATTCATTCAGGGCTGTAATAACTTGTAATAAATGATTGGGGACGGCTAGTGAAAAGGGGAGGGAATAAATGTATGCAAAGGGTAGATAACTTGCCTATAGGTTTACTAATTTCTGCATTCACATAGATATCCTGTCTATAGGTTTATTAATTTCTGCATTTACATCCTATCTATAGTTTACTTATGAATTTATGCATATCATGTAGACATCTTGCCTATAAGAGTTTCTTTCTAAATCTATGCACTCACATATAGAAATCATGCCTATAGAATTCTGCACTCGCATATAGACACCGGGACTATAAGAACTTCTGCATTCTCATCTTTAGATAACATGTCTATAAGAATTTTTGCATAGATACCATGGCTATAGGATGGACATGCATGTAGATAATATGCCTATAAGACCTTTCTGATTCTTGCATACTCCTCTCTCATTAGGCAAAAACAATTATATGCCTTAATAATCAGTATAAGTAGATATCACGTTCGTAATAAAATACAACACCAAGACAACATGTTTCTGCACTTATCTATAATAGTGTTTTAAGTTAACAAACACCTAGAAAGCATGCCTATAGGGGTTCTAATCAAAATCTGAATCGCCTCACTCGTTTTAAGTTTAATCTGTCAGTAGTAATGCGTTATCAATTGTAGAACTTGTTTTATTCTTTTAAAACTGGAGACCTTTCTGTAATCAGTTTACCTCTTTGTTTCTGGAACCAGTAGATATCATGCCTATAGGTTTCGCCTAACACTTAGGCAAGCATTAGGATAAAAGTTTTTAACTGTACCAGTCTTTATTAATTACAAC
Organism: Nicotiana tabacum; assembly: GCF_000715075.1. NCBI lineage: Eukaryota > Viridiplantae > Streptophyta > Magnoliopsida > Solanales > Solanaceae > Nicotiana > Nicotiana tabacum. The sequence goes on along the minus strand of NC_134089.1, from coordinate 54,279,699 downwards.
CAGCAAGCAGGTCTAATTCGGACTTCTTATCTGAAAATATATGACAAATCAGCCTTCTTTAACTTCTTAAGTTTTAATTAGACCCTAATCAGTATGTGCAAGACATGCTAAACCATATGCTTTTCTTTAGTTTAAGGAGGTCTATTTGAGCCGTACCTGTTTATGTGCTTTCCCAATGTTTGTTATATATATGTTTTGATTGTCGCCTTAGAATTTTGTCTTTTTAAAACCGTCAAGACCTCATACCCCTTCCCGTTTAGGATTATTAGTTCCTAATACCTCCGGGACTGATATGATTGGGGCGGGTAATAACATGCAATAAGTAAACGAGACCATTCCGCGTTAATACCTTAACGGGGTGGGAAAGGGTAGATATGAATATGATGACCATGCGATAATGTCACGTGTAGACCCTCATCGAGGAGTGATTACCGGACATTGCGTGGGGTGATCCATATTATTTATAAACCTAGGACCCCCTTTCCTTTGGTTTTTTTCGTTTCTTTGTTTCTTTGAAATTTCAAACTGTTTCTCTCAGCCTTCTTTTAATTCTTCCCAACTTTGTTTATTTGTAACCATTATGTGAAAACCCCCTCTTACTTGAAGTTTTATTTGCCTACGTGTTGTTTTCACTTAAAGTCACAATAATTGTCTGGCCGGGAACCACACTAGTGGATCCTGAGAGGTGCCTAACACCTTCCCCTTAGGATAATTTCAAGCACTTACCCAATCTCTGGTTACTCAAAACAAACCCTTTTTAGTGTCCTAATGCACTTTAATCATTAGGTGGCGACTCTCCAATTCAAACCCAATTCCCGAAGGGGAACAAGTTGTCCTCCCAAATGTCCTAAACCCGATTTCGCGAGAAAAAGGGGGCGCGACAGCATGGCGACTCTGCTGGGGATATACTTTTAGGCTTTTACCATTTCAAGCTATTACTGTGACTTTACATTTCTTATGTGCCTTATTTATTTGATACCTTTAAGCATTTAATTCCCCCTTATACTGCAAAAACTAACTTGTCTCTTGTTTCTTTCCTTTGTTTTTTTTCACTGCTTTCCTTTACTGCACTCTTTTATTACTGTTTTAAATTATTGTAATTATCACTTTATGAACGTGCAATACGTGACAACTTGTTTTAATTATTGCATAAGCATGCTTTCAACATCATATTCTACTCGTGCCAAACAAATACCATAGCAACGCTTATAATGAGTGGTTGCGATCTTCCGATATTATCACCCTTTAAATTCGGCAAAGGCATATTTGCCGTAAAACCAGTCGATCAACGGTGTAGTTAACGGTTCAGTGCCTTTCCCTCTTGAGTTGTCCGCTTAAGGGTACCAGTCTAAACCCTCCATAGAAACCTTACTCTGTTTAATTGTGCATGCATCATGGTCAAACCTAGCCGAGTCAGTTATGTTGTCCACATAATGACTCTTTAAGATAGCCTTATCCAAAGTCCACTAGGTTTCCCAAAAATCAAACGGACACTATCATGTTTTGTGCATTTATTTGGAGAACTAAATCCTTTTATACCAATTATTGGTATTCAATAGTCGAATCTGGCGGGGGTAAGGTCCTAAACCTTTTGTCTTGCAGAAACATGAGGCACGAAGTCCCCAGATTCGGCATGGTCACAAACATCCACCCAAGGCTGCTAAGTTGGTGGGATGATCTTCATTCCAGTGATCAGACTCTTGTCCGGAAATACCTAGGAAATTTACCTTTCCTCCTAGAGGTCCAACCCAACAACAAAATCTTAGAAGCTGCTACTCTATTCTGGGATTGTGATAGGTCTGTGTTTCGCTTCGGAGAGATTTAGATGACACCCCTGTAGAGGAAATAGGAGGATTGGCTGGTATACCATGGGAGACCCCGGGTTTGTTAATGCCAGAAAATTGCAAGAGTAGAGGTTTTCTCAAAATGATGGGCCTAAAGAAGAATCCAGACTTGACATGTTTGAAGGAGTCCTACATTCCCTTTGATTATTTGTACGAGAGGTACGGTCATAGCAAATCCTACCATACATATCCGGATGAGTTCGCCCTTACATTGTTGGGGCATATTCACCGAAGGGTCTTTGTCTTCATGTTATGCTTCTTGGGAATGATAGTTTTTCCAATGAAGAAAGCAAGGAACCACACCAGGCTAGCCATGGTCACCAAAACTTTGATGGAGGGAATTGGTGGACAACAATTTAGCATAGTGCCCATGATCATCGCAGAGATATACCGAGCCTTGGAAAAGTGTCAACAAGGAGCCCCACACTTCGAGGGCTGCAACTTGCTACTCCAACTCTAGCTCATGGAGCATCTCCAAAGGGGTGAATATCGGCAAGAGATTCAGCGTAGAGACTGGGATGATCATATTCCCTTCCATCAACCAAGGCTAATGAACTACATGCCCAACATATTTACTCAGCTAGAAGATGCCAAGGGATGGGTGGAGCTGTTTGAAAATCTGACAAAGGATCAAATACAGTGGATGTTCGAGTGGTTCCCTACTGAAGAGTTCATCGCCCAATCCAGGGACGCACCATTTCTGATACTTATCGGTTTGAGAGGAACCTACCCTTATGTCCTTCTCCGGGTGATGGGATAGGCTGGTAGGAAACAGGTTATACCAAGGGTCGACAAGATGAGTCATTTCCGGGCCGACTTCCAAGCTGATGATAGTCCTTATAAGTGCCAAGCTCAACATATATGGCATTGCAAGATCATCATGGGGAGAGATACTATCGAGCCAGACAGATACCATGTTGGCTGCACCCCATACAATTCAGGATGGCTGGAGGATAATCACAATGATCTGGGCCAACCTGGGTTTGTTCGAGGTCACAGAATCATCAATGAAAGGGCTGAAGCACAGGTCAAATACAACCAACTACGCAAAAGGATTCGGGAATGTGAAAGCGAGCACCGTGAGATTCAAGAAGCCCACCAAAAATTGATTGAAGAATGGAAATACATGGCTATCAATGCCAACAAGTGATTAGGATACCTGGAACGAGGTTTAGTGGAGCTGGAAAGGAAGTTTCTTAAAAGGATCGAGGACTGCCAGAATGCTGAGGGAAACAAAGGTGGACACTTGGCCAGAGCCTACCTGTTGCTGGGACTTCGCGAGCTGGTGAAGCTGTTCGATGGAGCCAAAGATGCTGAGTCTGGGGAAGGTCTTTCTGGGACCAAATAGATAGGAATTTACCTTTTCGTTTTATGAATGTAATAAGGTCAATGGCCATTAGTTACATTTTTATCTTCTGTTATTTAGTGTCGTTTTGGGACTCGTCTTATTTGTTTTCAATAAAATGAGGCATTTAGCATTATAAGTTATCCAAATTAACTTGTCGCTAGGCCTACCTCGGGCACAACGAGGCTCCCAAATTAGGATGCGACTTACATTCTTGCACTACGTGTTTAAATATCGCAATGTTTCTTTTCATAATCCTCACTGACTTGTTACCTTTTGTTTTTATTTTTATTTATTCCCCTCCCCAAGGTTAGTTCGTGCACTCTGGCATCATCATTATATTCCACAAGATCCAAGGGCCCTCCACCCACTCCTCCTCCTAGCCCCGTAAAAAACAAGAACAAAGGAAAGATGGAAGATTTGAACAACACCAGAAAGGAAAACTCAACTGAACGGGTAGAGCTCACTCATGGTACTCTGGTTCCTAAGGAAAATGCATCCCAGTTTGAACAAAAGCTGCTGAAATTCCAAGAAGAACTTGATCAGGTCCGGAACTTGGCGAGCCTATCATTTTCCCTCACCACCCCAGATGTCAATTTTCCTAACACTCAGAACCCTACACCTCCACAAAACATCCCAAAACCACAAAACCATACCGCTCCTCACCACCACTACAACACCTGTCATACTTCCAACAATACTCCACTGCTCATCCTAGAACCGGTGAACTTCACAAATGACCATTTCCACACTCAGAACACCCCCATCTACGTGGTAACCATGCCGCACTCTACCGAACCCATTTCAAGCACACCCAAGTCTGATGATAAAGACTCACTCATCAGGAGTCTAGCTGAAGAGCTTAAGAAGTTGACTAGCCGAATTCAAGGCGTCGAAGGAAGCAAAGGAATTGAGGGGAAAAACTATGAAGACCTCTGCATACAACCCGATGTTGAACTACCCGAGGGGTACAAACCTCCGAAGTTTGAGATGTTTGATGGTATAGGAGATCTGAGGGTTCATTTGAGAACATACTGCGACAAGCTGGTTGGAATAAGAAAGGACTAAATGATCTGCATGAAACTCTTCATGAGGAGTCTGAAGGGAGATGCTCTGTCTTGGTACATTAGCCAAGATACGAAAAAGTGGTCGAACTGGGTAAGCATGTCGTCCGATTTCATGGACAGGTTTAGGTTCAACACAGAAAATGCGCTAGATGTGTTCTACATCCAGAACCTAAAAAAAACCCATGGAGACATTCCGCGAGTATGCCACTCGCTGGAGGTCAGAAGCTGCTAAGGTAAGACCGGCTCTAGATGAAGAACAAATGAACAGGTTTTTCGTCCGAGCTCAAGACCCACAGTACTATGAAAGGTTGATGCTGATTGAAAGCCAAAAATTTTCTGACATCATCAAGCTAAGTGAGAGGATCAAGGAAGGCATCAAAAGTGGCGTGGTCACAAACTTTGAAGCTTTGCAGGATACCAACAAGGCTCTAGAGTCTGGTGGCACGACCAAGAAAAGGTACGTGAGCGCCGTGATGGTTTCACAGAGAACCAAGTCCCCTATCAAATACCAAATCTACCCGATGCCTCCACTCCCATATCAACCTACCCCAAATTACTAAACACCCACGCCCTCTTACCAAACTCTACCACCTACTTACCAATCACCTCCACCTCCCACATATCAACCTACTTCACCCAGATATTCCCAACCCGCACATGTCTACCAAGCCTACAATACTCAACCCTCTCACTATCAATCACCTCCCACTCGCCAAAACTTTCCTAGACCCCGACCAAATTTCGTCCGCAGACATCCCACACAATATACCGCCATTGCTGAACCAATTGACCAACTATACGAATGGCTCAAAACTGCTAGTTATGTCACCCCTATCCCCGCTATAACTCCTGAAAACCATTCCCAATGGGTCAATCCTAATAAATCCTGTGCATACCATTCCAACATGAAAGGGCATACCATTGACGAATGCCGCTCTCTGAAAGATAAAATCCAAGCACTAATTGATAACAAGATTATTGTGGCAAAGGAGCCTGCTCCGAATGTTTGCAATAACCCTCTACCAGACCACACGGGTGGAGGCATTCACATGATTGAAATAGAGGATGACTGGGACCCCAAGGGGTCAATAGGCTTGATCACAGAAGGCGACAATCCAAAGAAACCAACAGTCACCCTTAATCTAATTGTAGTCTAGATTCAGCTTTCTGGGGACGCTGAGGTGAACATGTCCATACCAATTGAGTTTGAAACACCATCCTCTGCAAAGACGCCAGCACTGATCGAGGTCGAGTTAGGTCCCCGGCAAATGTGCCTGAACCATTTGAAGTTGCGGTCTTGCCTTCCAAAATACAGGCCCTGTTCGGAGTAAAGGTGCCTATTCCAGTAGCAATGTCAACTATAATGCCATTCCATACAAATGCTATACCTTGGGACTACACAGCCAAGGCAAGAAGGAAAGTGAAAGACAAATCCGGAGAAGCAGTCACAATACATGGTATGACAAGAACCGGCAGAGTATACACCCCAGAACATTTGGCTGAATCAAGCAAGCAGGCCTCTAGACGGCCAACCATAACTGAAGCTAGGCCCGATGATCTCTGGAGAAAAATACAAGAAAAGGAGTACTCAGTCATCAATCAGTTGAACAAAGCACCGGCACAGATCTCTATCCTAGCTTTGCTGCAAAGCTCCGATGTACATAGGAACGCCTTGTTGAAGGTGCTGAGTGAGGCATATGTACCGAGCAACATCACTGGAGGAGAAGTGGCAAACATGGTAGTGCAGGTATTGGAGAGTCAAAAGATCACTTTTCATGAAGATGAGTTGCCACCAGAAGGGTTGAGTCACAACAAGGCGCTGCACATCACTGTGCAATGCGAGGATTATTTCATCACCAGAATCCTGATTTATGGTTGGTCTAGCCTCAACATTTGTCTGTTGGTGACACTCAGGACATTGGGAAAGGGGATGCATGAGATCAAAGACGGGGCCATCAAAGTCAAAGCTTTCGACGGTTCCCAAAGGTCCACTATTGGGGAAATTAGCTTGTGTTTACAGATGGGGCTCACTTGGTTTGATGTCAAATTTCAAGTAATATACGTGCCAGCATCTTACAACTTGCTTTTGGGACGGCCTTGGATTTATACCGCTGGGGCTATAACATCGACCCTACATCAGGTAGTGAAGTTTGAGTGGAATCACTAAGAGGTGATCATTCACGGTGACGGTAGCAATCCCATATACAGTCGCCAAACCATCCCAGCGATCGGAGGTAGAAGAAAGATAGGCGGAGAAACCTATTACCACATCGAGCGAGTCAACGCCGTTGATAAGGATAAATGGTAGGAAAACAAAATTGAAAGCATATTGAACTGGAGCGGATATGAACCTGGCAAGGGACTTGGCAAGAACCTCTAAGGAATCATCAAACCTATCAAACTAAAGAAGTATGGCACCACTTTCGATCTAGGATACAAGTACACTTGGGAAGAGTTCAACAACTGGTCGCCACCATGGCGCGACCCTTACTACCCACTGGAACAGCCAATACTACATTTGGAACAGACTTTCCTGTCAGTCCATGTTATATATGGGTCGGAAGAAGAGGAAGCACTAGCAACAATGAGCAATTTATTCGTGGAAGACGACGACATGTGTTGTTGTGTCATTTTCAAGGAGGAAGGCCCTTCTGTACAAGCCGTAAGCCGAGGAGAATGCCTCAACAATTGGACCATCAGAACCACCAGAGCTCGGAAAGCCTCGGGGTAGCAAGGCTGAACAAAGCATCATGCACATTCTTTCATTTTTTTTCCTAGTTGATTTTCCTTTCGCATTTTTGAATTTTCGCAATAAGATCTCCAATATTCAAAACAGTTATGGAATTTAGCAAAACATTTCAATTTTCCCTATAAATCTTATTCTTATTATTTTTCTCTCATTACTTTACTCATACAACATTACTATTACTATCTTGATGAACCAATGACTGTGACATGCAACGAGACGATGCAACAAACGGACATAGATTTAGAGGAAGATAACGTACCAGAAGAGATTGTTAAAGAGGTTGAAAATTTTGAGAACAGACCTAAGTCCAACCTGGATGAGACCGAGGTTGTTAACCTGGGAGATGCAGAGAACGTCAAAGAAATGAGAATCAGTGTCCAGTTATCGCCATTAGAAAAGAAGGAATACATAGAATTTCTAAGAGAATACGAAGACATATTCGCTTGGTCGTACGATGACATGACTGGTCTGAGTACATCTATTGTGGCTCACAAATTGCCAACCGATCCGACATGTCCACCGGTAAAGCAGAAGCTCAGAAAGTTCAAGCCTGACATAAGTTTGAAAATCAAGGAAGAAGTCCTAACCAAGTCAAAGCTAAGGTTCTTAGGGTAGTAGAATATCCGACATGGTTAGCCAACATCGTGCCAGTACCGAAGAAGGATGGAAGGTCAGAGTCTTTGTCAACTACCGGGATCTCAACCGGGCCAGTCCAAAAGATAACTTTTCCTTGACAAACATACACATCCTGATTGACAATTGCGCCAAGCACGAGTTGCAGTCATCCGTGGATTGCTTTGCTGGGTATCAACAGATCTGGATGGATGAAGAAAACGCTGAGAAAACGGCTTTCATTATGCCGTGGGGAATGTACTGTTACAAGATGATGCCGTTCAGGTTAAAGAATGCAGGGGCCATCTACATGAGGGCCATGAATACTATTTTCCATGATATGATACACAAGGAGATTGAGGTGTATGTATATGATGTCATCATAAAGTCCAAGAAAGCCATTGATCACATGGAAGACTTGAGGAAGTTCTTTAACAGACTGAGAAGGTACAACCTGAAACTGAATCCCGCGAAATGTGCATTTGGGGTTCCTGCCGGAAAACTACTTGGGTTCATTGTGAGTCGCCGAGGGATAGAACTGGATCCATCAAAGGTCAAAGCTATTCAAGAAATGCCACCGCCAAAGAACAAGAAGGACGTAATGAGCTTCTTGGGGAGACTCAACTACATCAGTCGGTTCATAGCTCAATCTACTGTCATCTGTGAGCCAATCTTTAAGATGTTGAAGAGGGACGCAGCTACCAAATAGACTGATGACTGCCAGAGGGCCTTCGACAGAATCAAGGAGTACCTGTCCACACTGCCAGTTTTGGTCCCACCCGAGCCGGGTAGACCCCTATTACTCTACCTTGCAGTGCTAGATGGAGCGTTCAGTTATGTTCTCGGGCAATATAATGAAACGGGGAAGAAGGAGCAGGCCATCTACTATCTTAGCAAGAAGTTCACCCCGTACAAGGCCCTGTATTTTCTACTACAACGCACCTGTTGTGCTCTGATTTAGGTAGCTTATAAGTTAAGGCACTATTTTTGTGCCTATACTACGTATCTCATATCAAGGATGGATCCGTTGAAGTACATCTTTCAGAAGCCCATGCCCACTGGCAAGCTAGCCAAGTGGCAAATCCTGCTGAGTGAATTCGACATTGTCTACGTGACTCAGAAAGCGATCAAGGGACAGGCTTTGGCAGATCATCTAGCCTAGAATCCCGTGGATGGAGAATATGAAACCTTAAAGACGTATTTTCCTGACGATGAGGTATCCTTCATATGAGAAGACATTGCAGAATCCTATGACGGTTGGAGAATGTTTTTTGATGGAGTAGCGAATTTCAAAGAAGTTGGCATAGGAGCAGTCCTAGTGTCATAAACCGGTCAACATTATCCGGTGTCTGCCAAACTCAGATTCCCTTGCACCAACAACATGGCTGAGTACGAGGCCTACATCTTGGGACTCAAGATGACCATTGACATGAACATCTAAGAGTTGCTAGTGATCGGGGATTCAGACTTGCTTATACATCAGGTCCGAGAAGAATGGGCAACCAAAAACTCCAAGATACTCCCTTATCTGCAGCATGTACATGAGTTGAGAAAAAGGTTCACAAAGATAGAGTTCCAACATGTTCCCAGAATCCAAAATGAGTTTGCCGATGCATTGGCTACCCTATCATCCATGATACAACATCCAGATAAGAATTTCATTGACACTATTCAGTAAAGATCTACGATTAGCCAGCTTACTGTGCTCACGTCGAGGAAGAAGTGGATGGAAAACCTTGGTTTCATGATATCAAGGAATATTTAGCGAAAGGAGAATACTCAGAGTTTGCAAACCCTATTCAAAAGCGTACACTTCGAAGATTATCCAACAATTTCTTCCATAGCCGAGGAATCTTGTACATAAGGATTCCTAATTTGGGATTACTAAGGTGTGTTGACACAAAGGAAGCATCTAAATTACTAGAAGAAATCCATGCTGGGACCTGCGGGCCATATATGAATGTTTTTGTCTTAGCCAAGAAGATACTCCGAGCTGGTTATTTTTGGATGACTATGGAAACGGACTGCATCCAGTATGTCCAGAAGTGCCACCGCTATCAGATACATGTAGATATGATAAAGCTGCCTCCGAACGAGCTTAATGCAACAAGCTCACCATGGCCGTTCGCCGCTTGGGGAATGGATGTTATCGGACCAATCAAACCTGCCGCATCAAATGAGAAAAGGTTCATCCTAGTGGCAATTGATTATTTCACCAAATGGGTTGAAGCAGCATCATACAAGGCAGTGACTAAGAAAGTCGTAGCAGACTTCGTCCGCGACCATATCGTTTGTCGGTTCGGAATTCTAGAGTCAATCATTACTGATAATGGCTACAACCTCAATAGTGATTTGATGAAATCCATGTGTGAAACCTTCAAGATCAAACACAAGAATTCTACAGCTTACAGACCTCAGATGAACAGAGCCATAGAGGCTGCCAACAAGAATATCAAGAAGATACTGAGGAAATGATAGAGAAGCATAAGCAGTGGCACGAGAAGCTCTCATTTGCTTTATGGGGATACCGCACCACAGTCCGCACATCGACAGGAGCAACCCCCTATATACTGGTCTATGGTACAGAGGCAATCATTCCCGCCGAGGTGGAAATTCCCTCATTAAGAATCATACAGGAAGCAAAGCTAGGCGATGCAGAATGGGTGAAGAATCGTTACGAGAAGCTAGATCTTATAGATGGAAAGAGAATAAATGCAGTTTGCCATGGTCAACTTTATCAGAATAGAATGTCCAGAGCATTCAACAAAAGAGTCAAGCCAAGACAGTTCACACCAAGGCAGCTGGTGTTAAAGAAAGTCTTTCCACATCAAGATGAAGCCAAAGGGAAATTCTCTCCCAACTGGCAGGGTCGTACATGGTTCACCAGGTTCTGACAGGAGGAGCCCTCATACTTGCAGAAATGGACAGAAAAGTTTGGCCAAAGCCGATCAATTCAGACGCAGTCAAGCGATACTATGTGTAATCTTTATGCTTTCCTTATATGATGTAATTTGAACTACGCATGACTTGATTCCCGTTTAAGAGGGGATACGTAGGCAGCCCTATGTGTTCGGTCACAATTCAATAAAATTTTCATTTCCCCCTATTGGAAACTGGGGCAGAATTTTGAGGAGGACCCGCAAAATTCCGAAGTGATTTCAGCGATTTGCCGCGAGCAGCCGTCAGAAGCAGTAACCCAGTAAACTGGGGCAGAATTTTGAGGAGGACCCTCAAAATTCCGTAACAAGAAAGGATACAATGTCTTGGACCACATCACATGTCGTTGGTTCATTTAAAAGAAATTATCCTTAATTATGTATTTATATTTTTTCTAAAATCATGCATGTGTATTTCTAAAATCACTTTGTTTAGCAATGCTACCCCAATAATATAGGCTTTATCACCAGATCAAAGCTGAGCAGGTCAAGCAAAGTCAGCGGGATATGTACTAACCTTTCCCCTTTACAAAACTCACAATTTTCTTTGGATGCAGGCACCTGAATTGGAAAATCATCGAATATACTATACACTCATACTGATCAAGAATTCACAACTGCTATCCGCACAACAGTGTTCCCAACAGGCATAATATCCCCAACAATCACGATACCGCAATCCGCTATCAACTAAGAAAACTCTATTGCCATTTGCCATTTTTACTTCCTGCATAAGGCTACCATTCTGCCTTCCGAGGTTAAGCTCTACCTCCATCTGCATTCTCTGCATTGCATAAGGCTACCATTCTGCCTTTAGAGGTTAAGCTCTACCTCCATCTACATTGCATAAGGCTACCATTCTGCCTTCCGAGGTTAAGCTCTACCTCTATCTGCATTCTTTGCATTGCATAAGGCTACCATTCTGCCTTCCGAGGTTAAGCTCTACCTCCATCTGCATTCTCTACATTGCATAAGGCTACCATTCTGCTTTCCGAGACTAAGCACTGTCTCCATTTGCATTTCTTGCATTGCATAAGGCTATTATTCTGCCTTCCGGGACTAAGCATTGTCTCTATCTGCATTGCATAAGGCTAGTATTCTTCCTTCCGAAACTAAGCTCTGTCTCCATCTACACTTGCATGGCTGAAATATCGCCACTTCATTTACACCTTGCATCGGCTGAAAGATCGCCACTTCATCTTGCATCGGCTGAAAGATCGCCACTCATTGCATTTCATTGGCTGAAAGATCGCCACTTGTTGCATTTCATTGGCTAAAAGATCGCCACCCTACTGCATCTCATGGGCTAAAAGATCGCCAAATTATCCGAGGGCATCATTGTTCAGAGGCACCATTTGCATAGCCCGAGAACACCATGCCATGGCCCGAGGATCCCTTTTAATCTTTTGCATATCATTATTCAAAGGCATCATGGTTCGGAGGCATCATCCTCATAGCCCGAGAGCATCATTTCATGGCCCGCGAATCCTTTATTATACGCTTCATCATGTTTAAATTTACGCACAATATATGCTTGTATTGCTTATTTGCAGGTAAATCGGCTAGCAATGGCCGTCTTAGCAGGAGCGATCCCGCTCCCGTTCCCTCAGCCTAGTAGACTTTGACCATCCCTCTCAACCTAAATATCTCGTACGTTTTTTGAAAAAATCTCCATCGGCATATTCCGCCGACGGATCCTGAATTACATATGGCCTGATTCCTATAAGACCAAGGATATGTAGGCAGCTCAGGAACCAGAGCACAGTCAGATTCTTCAAACCATTTCGTTTGGTCAAATTGGCCATCATATCTTTACCCGACAACTCTTTCATCCTTCCTGGAGAAAGAGGGGCAGCTGTTGATACCCAATTTTTTCTTGTATATTCTATATATGCAAAATACTTTCAAAATATCATATGTATGCATACATAGGTATATCCAAACGTTTTAGTATTTTTCCTATTTATAAAAGATTTTTTAAATTAATTTATTGCCCTATTTTAGCAGTACAAAAACTAATAATTATTTCCAAAATCATTATTTTGGTGAATAATTTATTTTATTCTTATATTTATACCAAAACATAGCTAAGGTAATTTTTACGCATTTTTACAAATTTATTTAGTATTTTTAAAACTAAATTGCATATAATTGCAATTTTAGCCTATCTTAAGATTTAACTACGTTTATAATTACAAAATTGATTCTAGTATTTTTAATTTAATATTTATACATTATTAATTAATTTAGTACTTTCAATTTATTTTCAAAAATTATTTTACTATTTTTTATAAAATAAAGGGAGAAAATGGCTATTTAAATACTAGCCCTATTTTATTTCAATTTTAGCCTAAACTCAACCCTAATTAACCCCAATTTCAAATTCAAATGGGCCAGCCCAATTCCTAAAATAACCCGCCCCTAACCCGCTTATACAACCCGCCCGGTTTCCCCTTTTGATCCAGGCCGTTGATCATTTTAATCAACGGCCAGAATTTCCCCTTTCCTTTTTTAATTCCCAAACACCCCCAACCCTATCCCATTTCTCACCAACTACCGCATCTGAATCCTCTCATCTCTCAAACTCTCTCGAACCTTCCCCTAACCCTAGCAACCTCTCATCATCCTCACCTCAAAACCCACCGGAATCCATGGTTTCTCAGGCCATGGAAACCTTATACACACCTCTCTTTGCTCTTATACACTTGTTCCTTGAAGATTCGAGGTCTGACCTCGAAGGTTTTCATCCAGATCTCCGCCGATTCAAGGTTGTACGACCATCTCCGACTTTGCTCCAGCGTATCCTGGTCTTATGAGCTTGTTTCTGACTTCTCCGACTCAGATCGAAGACCTTTTCAAAACCTTTCTCATTCTAGGTTTTCTCTGATTTTTCTTAGATCTATTCCATATCTGTGCTCTACTTGTGTTTTTTAAACGTTTTCCCAATTTATCTTTCAAAAATTACTTCTTTCCGATTTAGGGTTTCTGAAAAAGCTTAAAATGTTTCTCCAACTCTTCGTTTCCTTTCTTTGTGTATATATCTGTCACGCATGTGCTTCTACTGCTTTCTTATGCTATATATGTTCTTCTGTGCTTTGTTTTTCTACTGTGTTTTGTACCATGCTCGCATGTTTATCTTGCTATATTTTCCTATATGATCTTTTGCTATGCTTTTCTGGTATTTTTGTGTTCTTCTACTGTATGTATTTCCTACTGAGTTCTTAAGTTTTGTTTGCCTTCTACTGAACTTTGTCTGAGTTCTTCTAAAAGACCTCTTTAAACATGTTTCTTCTACGGTTTTCTTAAGTGTTATACCATCTCTTTTCTCTTCTGAACCTTGGCTAAGTTCCTTCTGAAAAGTACTTTCTTCTGCTATATCTCCTATTGTGTTCCTAAGTGTTATTGCTTTTTCTTCTACTGGACCCTGTTTAAGTCCCTTCTAAAAGGTTTTCTTAAACACGTTTCTTTTACTGTCATGACTATTCTCTCATTATGCTCCTATAGTTTGTCTGCTTTGAATGCTATTTGTATTTGCTTGTCTTCTCATGAGATTCTGAAAAAGAAATCTCTGAGCCTGTTGGCTCCTCATCTCTATATTCGACTCGAGTTGGAAACCCTAGAATTTAGGGGTTTCCTCCGAGTTTGGTCATATGATCAAACTAGGGTTCTGTTTGAGGACCCTTGACTCTTTCAGACTTATTTCTGGGTTTATGAACTAAGTGGAATTTCTTTTGTTTGCACACAATTCTGATTCTCCTACACTAGACTCTTCTATTGAATAGTATGACAAATTTCTTCATGTTTAACGTGTCTGTGTGCTTTTATATATGAGGAATCTTTCTTCAAAATGGTTTTCCAACTTGTGATTGATTCAGAATTCGTTTTAATAAGTTTAATTGATTGGTATTGATTTTCCTTAAGTCGAAATCCTTCCCATCTTTCTGACCTGGTTCATTCATATGAAATCCTCAATTTCTGATTTACTAGCTGTTAACTGATTTCCTTTCCTTATTTGCACAAACCATGTACTATCAAGACTTTGTCCTTAAATAAACCTCTATGTATTTACCCCTCTTGTACTGCTCTGGAAAAGTTTTGATTGACCCCTTTCCTTAATTATTTTGCCCGTTTGAAATCAGAATCCCTTAATTAAAGGGAGACCTTGCGTTATTGATTTCCAAACTATTTTCTTACCTATTCCTACTTGCTTTCTGCACTATAAAAGGGCACGACTCTTCTGCTCTTTGGGACACCTTCAATTCAATACTTTTACACTTTAGACTTCACAATTCTCTTCTAAACTCATGGAATTCTTATTGCTTGTTTACACTTTGGCTTTACAAGACTACTGCTTTCTCTTTGTTTGTTTTCTTTGAAACTGGTATGTCCTAATTTTAGTTTCAGCATCCCCAATGTGTTTACTTAAAGTTTTTATATCCATGGTTACTTTACTGCTTACGTAAAGTTCAATATTTAACTTAACATGCCTATGTTCTACTGCCTGTTTCTACTGTGAATCTTTGCTCCATATCCCATTACCCCTATGTGTTTGTAAGTGGTGACTTAGAGCATGGCAACATGAGTTGTTTCCCATGACCTAAGTTCTGAATCCGAGAGGTCCTAACCTCTAATAGGATGGAGAGTGTGCCAGCATATCCCATTGCTGAGTATTCCCATCAGTCTGTTTTCTTATGTTCTTGCAAATTCCCTACTCCCCTATACCCCTCTAGGCGCTGATTTCAAGTTATTCCCCTCTTCCCTTTCCTTTTTTTTTCCAGAATTTCACTCCTCCACTCACACTCTTTCTTAGCTTCTAAGTTCTGCCCCCTCTTGTGAGCCTTGCTTGGGACCTTGAGTTCCCTATGAACTTGGACACTTGAGGCTGGCCCTTCCACACTGCACAATATCCTAATCTGGTTATATATTTAGGTGTGAGCACTGCCTGAAGTCCCTATGAGACTCTTAGGGAACTCTGACATATCCAAATGAGAGAAAGGCTTTGGTTCATGATCTCTTGAAGTTGGTTCATCTCATACTTCAGACATGGAGTCTGAATTAGGCTCCCCTTGGTTGTACTTTAATTGCTGATGTAATTTTGCTTTTCTTATTCATTTGGGCCTGTAATAACTTGTAATAAACGATTGGGGATGACTAGTGAAAAGGGGATGGAATAAATGTATGCAAAGGGTAAATAACTTGCCTATAGGTTTACTAATTTCTGCATTCACATAGATATCCTGTCTATAGATTTATTAATTTCTGCATTTACATCCTGTCTACAGTTTACTTATGAATTTCTGCATATCATGTAGACATCTTGCCTATAAGAGTTTCTTTCTGAATCTATGCACTTACATGTAGAAATCATGCCTATAGAATTCTGCACTCGCATATAGACACCGGGACTATAAGAACTTCTGCATTCTCATCTTTAGAATTTTTGCATAGATACCATGGCTATAGGATGCACAGACATGTAGATAATATTCCTATAGGACCTTTCTGATTCTTACATACTCCTCTCTCATTAGGCAAACATAATTATAGGCCTTAATAATCAGTGTAAGTAGATATCACGTTCGTAATAAAATACAACACCTAGACAACATGTGTATGCACTTCTATATAATAGTGTTTTAAGTTAACAAACATTTAGAAATCATGCCTATAGGGGTTCTAATCAAAATCTGAATCGCCTCACTCGTTTTAAGTTTAATCTGTCAGTAGTAATGCGTTATCAATCGTAGAACTTGTTTTATTCTGTTAAAACTGGTGACCTTTCTATAATCAGTTTACCTCTTTGTTTATGGAACCAGTAGATATCATGCCTATAGGTTTCGCCTAACATTTAGGCAAGCATTAGGGTAAATGTTTTTAACTGTACCAGTCTTTATTAATTACAACCAGCAAGCAGGTCTAATTCGGACTTCTTATCTGAAAATATGTGACAAATCAGCCTGCTTTAACTTCTTAAGTTTTAATTAAACCCTAATCAGTATGTGCAAAACATGCTAAACCATATGCTTTTCTTTGGTTTAAGGAGGTCTATTTGAGCCGTACCTGTTTATGTGCTTTCCCAATGCTTGTTATATATATGTTTTGATTGTCGCCTTAGAATTTTGTCCTTTTAAAACCCTAAAAACCTCATACCCCTTCCCTTTTAGGATTAGTAGTTCCAAATACCTCCGGGACTGATAGGATTTGAGCGGGGTAATAGCATGCAATAAGTAAACAAGACCATTCTGCGTTTAATACCTTAACGGGGTGGGAAAGGGTAGATATGGATATGATGACCATGCGATAATATCACGTGTAGCCCTTCATCGAGGAGTGATTACCGGATGTTGTGTGAGGTGATCCATATTATTTATAAACCTAGGACCCCCTTTCCTTTGTTTTTTTTCGTTTATTTGTTTCTTTGAAATTTCAAACTGTTTCTCTCAGCCTTCTTTTAATTCTTCCCAATTTTGTTTATTTGTAACCATTATGTGAAAACCCCCTGTTACTTGAAGTTTTATTTTCCTACGTGTTGTTTTGAGCTTAAAGTCACAATAATTGTCTGGCCGAGAACCACACTAGTGGATCCTAAGGGGTGCCTAGCACCTTCCCCTTGGGATAATTTCAAGCCCTTACCTAATCTCTGGTTACTCAAAACAAACCCCTTTTAGTGTCCTAATGCACTTTAATCATTAGGTGATAACTCTCCAATTCAAACCCAATTCCCAAAGGGGAACGAGTTGTCCTCCCAAATGTCCTAAACCCGATTTCGCGAGAAAAAAAGGGGCGCGATAGAAGCAATTCTTAGAGATGCTCAGATTATATATGAAGAGGAGAGGGCTCAGAGAATTGCTCAGAATCAACCTTTGGTTTCAGACTAGTTTGGAAATGTAGCTTCTGGTGTTGGGAGACCACTTGGTGATTATGCTAGACCACCGTACAACCAAGGCTTATCAAGTGTGAGATCACCTCCAGTTGCAGCGAACAATTTCCAGTTGAAGCAAGGGTTGCTTCAAACCCTTCGAAACTGCTGTATCTTTAGAGGAAAGCAAAATGAAGATCCAAACAACCATTTAATGGACTTCGAGGAGATTATTGATGGTAGGCTATAATCTCGTATTTTAGTCACTTATCGAACTCTAATTTACTACACTTTAATTGAGTTTGAGCTTTAATTGCTAGTGTTTTGTACTAATTGTGTGTTTTATGCCTTGTAGGAGTGATTCTGAGCTATGTGGATGTTATGGAAAGAATTTGATCTATTTGTAGCTTTGAAGTCTGTTGGGGGGTAGAGGACCAAATCTGGATGTCAAAACCAAAGCAAAATCCATACTTTGAGAAATTTGCACTAATGCGATGCACCATGCGACGCACTTTGCGACGCGCTAGTGCAAATATCTACTACCTGTCAGAACTAGCTCTATGAAGTTTCCCACTAATGCCCCGCCTGGCGTGTCACTCCATGCGGCGCGTCTGTGCAAATTTTACAGAGTAATTATCCTATTTCACGCAGGAAAAGGTGTTTTCGTCTGGGCCCGACCCTACTTGGTATATATACATGGAAAAATATTATTTTATGTACTTTTGGAACATCTTAGACCTAAGAAAGCTAAAGAGGAGGTGGAGAAGCAAAAACACAAGGATTTCATCATTCAATCCTCACTCAAGACAAGAGTTTGGATTGTTATATGTTTTCCTTTAACTTGAACATATTTGTGATGAATTGGTCCATATCCATGGAGTAGTTCTCTTTAGGGTTTGATGGATTTGGTGTCTTGATACTTGTTTGTGGATAATTAACTCTAGTTTTTCTGTATTGTAACATTTTGGATGTTTTAATCGTTGCATCTATATTCACTTGTTAATGTAATCAAGAGAGGCATAACTTGTGATATCGTTGCATTCTATTTTGTTGGTTGAATTCATTAATTCTTCTTCGTAATCGAAATAGGCTAGTTGAGTTATTGATTAAACCTAGTTAGGAGGATAATCCAAAGAGTTTCTACTAAAGATTAATCCACTACGAATTCTTGCATATCTTCACGAGCTTAAATTTGTTCATCTTGTGAAGGTGAGACTTAATCGAGAGAGGAGTTTCTACTAAACAATTGAAGTAATAACCAAGTGAATTTGAGAGGCTCACTTGAACATTAGAAGTGAATTATCTAGAGTTATATCCAAAACATTAGTCTTGCACCTATCCTATCAATCCCATCTTTTCCCAATTGATACTTTCTTTACTTATTACTCGCGTTGATTTTCATTATCCAATAGTTTAGACTCTTAATTAATTTTAGTTTCAAATCATATAAATTTCAATTGTTGATCATCTTGGATAACAATCAGCTATAAGATACAAAAATACTGTTTAACTCTAATCCCTATAGATATGATATTATAATTTACTATATTCGACTATCAAGCATATTTAAGTGTGTGTTTTGCGCTCGTCAATTATGAACACCTTTCAATACAATGGTGTGTCACAAGATGCAGTTTACTTAAGGGCATTCCCCTTCACACTCAGAGATGACACAAAGCATTGGCTTCAAAGCTTGCCTAATGGATCGATTAGAACATGTGATAGGATGACCAACTGCTTCTTTACTTGTTCCTCCCAAATGCTCGGACGTGTAAACCCTACCAGTTTTGGTAATGCCTTGTGCGACACCTATTTCTTCCATTTTCCCCTTTCCTTTCCTTCTCGCCTCTGCAGCATAGTCCCATGGTATATCATTGGACTTAAGTGACGGTGTAGGTGCTACCGTCACAATGAAGGGTGTGGTCACTTCTACCTCAAATGGAATTGGCGTGGCTGAAGGTGTTGTTACTTCAACCTCAAACAGAGTCGGTGTGGCTACTTTAACCTTAATCGTTGACTGAATCTGCACCACAATAGGTGTGAGAGTGACTAGAGGTATTTTAGGTATATCCCCTTCAAGAATGAGTCCAATTGACCCTTTTGGAACCCAGTCTTTATCAGTTTCTCCCATATTTACCCCCCCGCCCCTGTGATCCGGGAGAGGATTGTTGTGGACATTAGGTGTAGCCTCTTTTGTTTGTATAACCTTGGTATCAATCAACTCTGGATCTTTTCCTTCAAAGTGCGACATTCATCGATAGTATGACCCTTCATGCTCGAGTGGTAGGCACATGTCTTGTTTGGATTGACCCACTGAGCGGAGTTTTCCATGGCAATAACGGGAATGAGAGTGACATAACTGGCAACCTTTAGTCTCTCATACATTGGTCAAGGGGTTCAGCAATAGGAGTGTATTGTTTGGGTGGTCTGCAGTCGGAATTTGGTCTGGGTTTTTGGTAATTTTGGCGGCTGATGGGGAGTGGTAGTATGCTGGCTGGGTGTTATAAATATGGTAAATAGCAACAGGTTGTTGGTATCTGGGAGGTTATGGCTGATATATGGGTGGGGGTGTTTGGTATGTGAGAGGGGACTTAAGACCTTGGGCTACCATTACTACACCTATTTCCTTCTTTTTAAAAATACCTCCCGACTGCAAGGCTTTGTTTGTAGCTTAGAGTGCTTCAAAGTTTGTCACCATTCCTCTTTTAATTCCTTCTTCTATTCTTTTTACCAATTTGATGATATCAGAGAACTTATGGTTTTCAATAACCATCAACCTTTCATAGTATTATGGAACTTGAGCTCTGATGAAAAACATATTCATCTGTTTTTCTTCTAGTGCAGCCCTTACTTTTGCAGCTTCAGACCTCCACCGAGTAGCATACTCGCGGAGAGTTTTTGTTGGCTTCTTCTTAAGTTTCTGAATGTAGAAGATGTCTGGCGCATTTTCTATATTGAACCTGAATCGATCCATAAAATTTGACGCCATGCTTACCTATTTAACCCATTTCTTCGGGTTTTGACTGATGTACCAGGACAGGGTGTCACCAGTGAGGCTCCTCATGAACAACTTCATGCGGATTCTTTCATCTTTACCAACCCCACGAGCTTGTCACAATATGTTCTCAAGTGTACCTTCAGATCACCTCTCCTGTCGAATATTTCAAACTTAGGAGGTTTGTAACCCTCTCGTAGTTCTACGTCCGGCTGAATACACAAATCCTCATAATTCAAACTTTCGACGCCTTTAATACCTTTAACACCTTGGACTCGACTAGTAAGTTTCTTGAGTTCCTCTTCCATGTTCTTGATGAGCAGGTCTTTCCCGGCATACTCCATTGTGTACAGGGTCTGTTGTGGAGTGCGAGGTAAGGTTTCCATGTATATAGGGTTGCTTTGATAGACTCTAGGAATTTAGGCATAGTGATGGTCGTTGGTTGAGTTTTGGGGATCAGGGGTAGGTTGTGGTGCATTTTGAGGAGGGTGGTATGTGGTGGTTTGTGGATACTAGGTTGGATGGTGATGATGTTGTGGAGGGGTTGGTACTGGCGGAAGATTAGGATTTTGAGGAGGTGTGGCATACTGATGAGGTGCAGGAGGATTTGTTGGTTTTGTGTGTTCTGGGGATGTGCTGGGTTTTGGGCGTTTTGTTGGTTGACGTCGGGGACATTCAGGGAAAGGGAAAGATTTTCCAAGTTCCGGACCTGCTCAAGTTCCCCTTGTAATTCCAATATCTTCTGTTCTAAACGTAAAATCAAGTCATTCTGTGTCGGAGCACTCCGACCATCCGAAGTCTCGACATTCTCTGCACGCGTAGCGTTATCTTTCCTGACCGCTCATATCGTCCATTTTGGCTTTTCCCTTGCTTTTAGGATCACTTGGAGGATGAGGAGGTGAAGGACCTCTAAATCTAGTATGATATGCTGATGATGCCAGTATACACGAACCAACCTTAGGGGATGGGAATAAACAAACAAATAAAAGAAGAAAACAAAAAGGTAAACAAGTTAGTAAGGGGTATTAAAAGGATGTTTGGGGTATTTAAACACATATTGCGGAGTTATAAATTTGCGTCCTAGTTTGGGGACCTCATTGTGCCCGAGGTAGGCCTAAGCAACATATAGATTTGGAGAAAATCAATGCCAATAACTGCATCATTTCATTAATACGATAAATGAACCAATCTTACTAAAACGACAATAATTATAAAGAGTCACTAATGGCATTTGCCTTATTACAACCAAATTCTAAAACGAGTCTAGAAAGCAAGTAAAACATCATTCCTAATCTATTAGGTACCGGAGGGACCTTATCCATGCTTGGCCTTCTTTTCTCTATCGATCAGATTCCCCGGGTCGCGCATGTCCAATAGTAGATACGCCCTTGCTAAAAGCCCTCCTTCATTGCCCTCTGTATTCTGATAGGCCGAGATCCTTTTCCTCATCTTTCCCTCAAACTCCATCAACCTCTCTCCAAATATTCCAACCTCTCTGTTGATTTAGTAGTGATTTCTTTCCACTCGTTGATTGCTTCCATGTCCACTTTATGTTGTTCAAAATGCCTGGCTTCAGACTCGAAAACCCTTTTGCGCAACATCCTATATTTTACTTATGCTTCAGTAGCGTCGTCTATGATCCTATTCTTTAGATTAATCCCTGGCTTGACATCCCCCGCTATATCATCTACCAACCATGATGGATAGAAGTACACATGGCCGACATGATAGTGATGTGGCTCAATGGTATCTTTCTCCACAATAATCTTTTGATGCCACATGTGTTGTTCCTCGAACTTGAATGGAATAGCGTTCCCCTAGAAGTCCTCTTTGTACTGAACTATTTAAGAAACTCATGGTATAACCTGTTTTCTCCCAGCTTGCCTCATAACCCTGATATGAGCATAAGGATAGATCCCCCTCAATCCGATTAGCACTAAATGATGAGTATCTCTCGACTTGATGATGATATCACTGCTAGGGAACCACTCGAACATCCAATGTACCTTGTCATCACTCAGATTGCTGAAGAAATGTACCCAGCTTATAGCACTTTTTGGTTGCGCAAACCTGTTTGGGATAAAAGTCATTCTCTTCGGATAGTGATAAGCTATGTGGTCATTCCATGGTCTCCGCGGAAGTTCTTGATAGTATTCTCCTTTCCGAAGGCATTCCAACAACCATACTTGCAACAATAGATTACAACCCTCGAAATGCCTATACCCCTTTTTGCAACGGTCTAAAGCCCGGTACATCTCAGCCAAAATCATAGGGACAATAGTGTAAGTTTGCCCCTCAATCCCCTTTATTAAGGTTTTAGTGACCATAGCTAGGCGAGTGTGGATCCTTTCTCCCTATATTGGAAATACCAACATCCCCAGAAAGTAAACAATGAATATAAAAACTCGGCGGTGAGTCCAGCCCAAAGAAGTGATGGCGAACTCATCATGATAAAGGCGATATGACTTACTGTGCCCAAAATGCTCATAAATGAAATCGAATGGTATGTAAGACTTCTTCAGACAGACTAACTCATCATTTTTCCTAAAACCCATCATTTTCAAGAAACCTCGAGAAGTGTGGTTTTCCGGTACCAACAAACCAGGGCTATCCCATGGGAGCCCAGCGAAGCCTCCTATTTATTCTAAAAGGGGAGTTATTTTTATGTCACCAAAACGGAAGATGGCTCTCTTCTCATCCCAAAACCTGGTGGCTGCCTCAATTAATGCATTGTTTGGCTGAATGTCTAACAAGGAGGGTAAATTTCCAAGGATCCTTTTCACATGATTTTTGTCACTTGGTGAGAGATTTTCCCACCAATCTTGCAGTAAAGGTGTGATATTTTGAACCATGCTGAACCTGGAGACTTCATGCCTCATTTCTATAAAACAAATAAAGCTACCCCTGTCCCCCTCCAAATTTGGCTATTTACACATTAAAGGTCAACATATTGGCCTATTTTCTCCAAATAATGCATATATCGTGATTGTGTCTATTAGGATTATGAAAATCCTGGCGGACTTTGGACAAGGCATGCCTTAGCGAGTTATTACGAGGACAGTATTCTAACCAATACTAGGTTTGGGCATGATGCATGAATAATTAATATTGGAGTGGGGGTTTCTAGAAGAGTCTAGACCGATATCCTTAAGCGTACAACTTGAGAGGGAAAGACATGGAACCGTCGACTCCACCGCTGATTGGCTAGTTTTACTGCAAATAAGCCTTTCCAAATTTTAAGGGTGATTTAGGAAGAGCACGAACACTCATCAAGCACCGCTATGGTATTAATTACACACGAGTGAAATATGATGTGGAGAATGCTTTATGCAAAGATAAAACAACACGTTGTCAAATATTTTGCATGATGAAAACAGTAAATGCAGTATTAAATGAAACGTAACGACATAAAAAGAAAGGAAAAAAAGGAAGAAGTTAGTTCGCGTGATGTGGGAAATTATAATAAAGTAAACAAGGGAGTGAGGGTGGGAAAGACATGATGTAGAAATTCTTAAAAAATGTCTCGGAGCAAGCAAACATGACAAAAATAAAGGAAAACGCATGTTATAACCAAATTGAGCAGAGATTTGTGAATTCAAATAAAGGAAAAACGGGGAAAAAAGGTGTACGAGCAGCAATAAAAGGGAAATGGGAGCGGGATATTCATGTAACAGCAAAACAATAAAGACACGTTTGTCAGAGAAGACTAATTCATACAAATCCAATTCGCTATGGTAAGAGCCTAAAATATTCCCAGCAGAGTCGCCATGCTGTCGCGCCCTTTTTCTTGCGAAATCGAGTTTCGACATGACAACTCTTTTAAGGAAGGGTGTTAAAAGAGAGAGTTTCCACCTAACGGGTTTGAGGTGCGTTAAGGGCACCTATTTTCAAGTAACTATGTTTAACTAGTTTACATCACCAAATATCGGGTAAGGGCTCAGATTACCTCGAAGAGAAGGTATTAGGCACTCTTTGATGTCCACAACGATGGGTCCCGTCTGAACTCGAATTATATGAATTAGTCAGACAAACAAAGACAAATAAAGCAAGAAGTTTGGGAAAATTCATTATTAAAAGATTTTGAATAAACACAAATATTTGATTTGAAGACAAGATGGGGGGTCCTAAGTTTTTTAGCCTAAAGGATCACCCCGTGCAACATAAATAATACTTTGTAACTCCCTCAAGATGGGGTGTTACTCGTATTATTCAGCGGGCACAGACTTTCATCTCTTGCTACCCGATTACTATCTTTAAGTTTTTACCTAAGCGCACTAGTTGATTCTAAACCGTGCTTTATGCATGCACTACCCATCCCATGCCTATGGCCTAGGAGGCTTTGGACCTCTGTTTTGGTTGGGTTCTAGACTTTACCTAGGTTTCTCAAAAATGAAAATCTAAGTGACATTCAAAACATGTAGGACTACACATAAGGGCAACAAATGGCTAAAGTTAGCCTCCACATGTAAACAACAAATGCACGCTAACAGGTTTGTAATAAGGCAGTTTCAGAATTAAGAACCTTAGGCCCTATAGACATGATTTCTACGTGATAAAGCATCAAAACGTACAAGCATATTTTAAAAGGTCAGGCCTTGTTTATCTCTAAATGATTATACGATTTGCATGCTGATTTGAAATTGCAGATTTCCAGTATTTTATCCTACAAATGCTGTGTTTAATTGATTTATGCAGTAACTGGCAGTGATAAACATTGGAAAAACTAAAAATTACTCAGTTTGATCCTATGTGCATGCTTTCTAATGGTGGCATAGCTAAGCAATGAAACAGTGTTTTAAAGTTCAATATTGACACTTTAAAGCGAGTGGTAATATCCTACAGACAGGATTTCTAATGATTAACGATTGAAACTAATTTTTTTATACTTAGCTCCTATAGGCATGTCTTCTATGTAAGTAGTATAATAACATAAGAAGATTAGCCAATTAAAGTCCTATAGGCATGATATCTAGATGAAGATCAGTAGAACATAAGCTAGTATAATCCTAAGATCGTAGTATCTAATGAATATACTACAATTATGCAAATTGAAAGATTGGTCATTTTATTTCCTATAGGCATTATATCTAACAAACATATGGAAGGAGAATATGCTAAGCGAATTAAACACTCAGGTCCTATAAGCAGGTTATCTAACAACACATAGGAGCAGAACGTGTTGAGCAAATTAAACACCTATAGGCAGGATTTCTACCCGTTTCATGCAAACATTAGAATCCATCCATTCCCCATTTACTAACACCCAGTTGTTCATTACAAAATTATTACAGGCGCAATAATAAATATAATTACAAGTATTGTTCAAATAATGATGGTAGGCCTATAACAGGCCCAAAAGGAATCACCTAGCATTGCATGGGCCTTCAATAACTCTCACACAGCATAACCAGGCGCCATATTCATTAGCACAACTCAGAATCTATAGAAGAACTTAAGCTAGATCACATGACCATAGATTGACCAACCAATTTACATATTCAGCAGACCATAGGAAGAAAGAGTTGAGTGTCAGGAATAGTGCAGGTCTCAATAGTAGAGGGAATGACTAAAGGACCCCAAATCTCAGTGTGTCAGAGTTTACAAGGGTCTCAAATGGACCCCGAGCAGTGCTCACACTAGGGAGGTCAGTAGTAAGAGCCTTGGTGGCCTTGGCTTTCCACCGGCCAAGAATGATAGGTTCAGAATAGCATAGATAACAAATGAGAGAGAGTGGATAATGATTGAGGGGACAGAAATTGAGGAAATACACTCATAACTTAAAGTAGACGTAGAAAAGTTGAGAACATAGAGCAACTAAGCAAACACGTCACAAGACTTAGAAGCAGGTTCAACAAGACTCAGAAGCAGGTTCACTACTTAAAAAATAACATATAGGCAGTCATATATTGAAAGGATAAAGGGAGAAACAAATTTGCAAAGATTATCATACATAGGTGCATAATACTAAACAAGTTTAAAACCTAAAGGTCCAAATTATGCTAAGTATGCATCCTGGTATCACAAGACAGCCATGTTAACTTGCATCATGAAATAGAAAAATGCCAAACACGGTATGGAAACACAAACTAAGGTGGCTATTCTAAAGGGTTCAAACAGTTACTAAGGATATAGGGCAAAGTAAAACAGGGATATGCTGTGAGACACACTATTAGGGAAGCAGATCATAGTTGATAGAAAAGGTCTTGACACAGATTAGAACACATTACATATTCCCAACTATCATAACAGAGATTCAGAATAGAGTGGGAAGGTAAACCATGTCAAACAGCAAATGTAGGCATGTAGGTGTCATGCCCCTTTTTTCTCGCGAAATTGGGTTTATGACATTTGGGAGACAACTCGTTCCCGTTCGGGAATTTGGGTTTTGACATTAGTACACTAGGAGGGGTTTGTTTTGAGTAACCAGAGATTGGGTAAGGGCTTGAAATTATCCCAAGGGGAAGGTGTTAGGCACCCCTCAGGATCCACTAGTGTGGTTACCGGCCAAACTATTATTGTGACATAAGTGCAAATAACACATAGGCAAATAAAGGCTTCAAATAAGAGGGGATTTTAACGTAATGGTTACAAATAAACAAAAGTAAGAAAAAGGAACTAAAAAGAGTTGGTTCTCTTAAAAGAAATGGTTTAAAAAGATTTAAAAGAAACAAAGAAAACAAAGGGAAGAGGGGTCCTGGGTTTATTAATGATATGGATCACCCCAGACAACATCCGGTAATCACTCCTCAGTGAGGGGATACACGTGATATTATCGTGTGATCATCATATCCATGTCTACCCTTCCCCACCCAATTAAGGTATTAAAGTGCAAAATTGTCTCGTTTACTTATTGCATGCAATTACCCGCCCCAATCCTATCAGCCCCGGAGACACTTGGGACTACTAATCCTAGAAGGAGGAGGTATTGGGCTTATTTGTGGTTTTAAAAGGTAAAATACTAAGGTGACAAACAAATCACATATAACAAGTTTGGGGAAGCATATAAACAAATAAAAGGGCTCAAACAGATCTCCTTTAAACCAAAGAAAGCACATAAATGTAGCATGACTTGCATGTACTATTCAGGGTCTGATAAAAACTTAAACGCTGGAGCCAGATTGATTTATTACATAGTTTAGATAAGAAGCCCGAATCAGGCCTGCCTGTTGGTTATAGCTGATAAAAGTCTGATTTAGTTTATAAACTTTCACCCTATGGCTTGCCTAAGTGTTAGACGAAGACCCCTATAGGCATGATATCTACTGATTCCAGAAACAATGAAACAAACATGAATGCATACTGATTTGAGAAAATCGTCTGTTATTAAAGAAAGGCGAGTTTTAACAAAAGAGCATGAGTCATCATCACTGGTTTTAGTCCTATAAGCGAGTGAAATGATTCAGATTCGATTAAGGCTCCTATAGGCATGCTTTCTATGTGTTGTCGATTTTGGACACTCTTATAAACGTAGTAAAAAATGCAGAAACCTTATAGGCATGACATTTAGATGCTGAATTTCGTTTAAAGCCTATGAACATGATATCTAATTGCAGTTGGTTATTTAAGACCTATGAACATGTTTTCCTGATGAGGAATGCATATATGCAAGATTTAGAAAGAGACTATAGGCAGGATATCTACATGATGTGCAGAAATTCAAAAATTCCTATAGGCAGGATATCTATACACTATACAGAAGTTCAGAAATAAACTACAGACATGGTACCTAAATGAGAATGCAAGATTCCTATAAACATGGTATATATGCAGAAATTCTTATAGACATGGTATCTAGACGCGAATGCAAGATTCATATAAACATGGTATCTATGCAGAAATTCTTATAGACATGGTATCTAGACACGAATGCAAGATTCCTATAGACATGGTATCTATATGAGAATACAGAAATTCATAAACTCCTATAGGCAAGTTATCTACCCATTTTTGCATACATAGTTACCCTCCCTCTTCACTGACCATCGCCGAGAGTTTTATTACAAAATTATTACAACCAAGAAAAAGTAAAGTAAAGGAAAAATACATCAGAAACTTAAAAGTACAACCAAGGAGAGCCTGATTCAGACTTCCTGTCTGAAGTATGAAGTAAATCAACTCCAAGAGATCATATTTCAAAGCCTTTCTCCTATTTGGGGTGTGTCAGAGTTCCCTAAGAGTATCATATGAACTCTGGGCAGTGCTTACACCCAAATATATCACAGATTAAGCCATGGTGCACTATGGAAGGGCCATCCATTAGGTGTCCAAGGTCAGAGGGAGCTCGAGGTCCCAAGGCAAGGCTCACAAGAGGGGGGCAGAACTTAGGGACTAAGAGAGAGTGCAAGTGCAGAAGTTGGATTCTGAAAGGGGAAAAGGGAAAAGGGAAGCAGATCACATCATTACACATAAGGGTATAGGGGAATGGGAAGTTGCAAGAGGCAACAGAAAAGCAGGCTAAAGGGCATACCCAGCAATGGGAGATGCTGGCACACCCTCTGGCCTATTTTCTTAGAGGTCAAGACCCCAGTGGTTCAAACTTAATTCATGGACAACAACTTACATTGCCATGCCTTAAGTCACCACTCAAAACACATAGGGGTGATAGAGGAATGAGGGTTCATAACAAAACACACATAAGGAAATCAGCATGCTAATTTAAGTACTGAGACATACAAAAATAGCAGATGAACATGGATACAAAAGCAGTAATTACACATTATTGTGGTGCTAAGAATTAAATCAGGACATACCAATTTTTCAGGGAAACAAGTAAAGAAAAGCAGTAAGTCTTGTAAAATAGGCCACATTGTAGTCAAGAAGAGAATGTTATTATGAGAGAGTGTGAGTTCAAAAAGATTTTGATGTTGTAGTGTGTGAAGAGGGTCGTGCCTTTTATAGTGTAAAAATCAGGCAGAAATAAGGCAAGAAAAACAGTTAAGGAACTGATTGTCAATTAATTACATAAGGTTTCCCTTAATTAAGGGATTCAGATTCAAACAGGTGAAAACCATTTAAGGAAAGAAATTGAGTAAGCACTTTGTGCAAATAAGGACAAGGTTTTGAAATACACGATTTATGCAAATAAGGTAAGCAAATCAATTAACAAACAATAAATCAAAAGAGTCGGAGATTTTGCATGAATGAACTGAGGCAGAAAAGGTGAAGAAGGGTTTTAACTTAGGCCGAGTAACGAGGAGAATTAGCAAACAATGGAAAGAAATCAATCAAGCCATATTCAGAAGGAAGTTTGCGCTAATTGCAAATTTGAAAAACCATTTAGAGGAATATTCATCATATATAAGGAGCATGTGAGCATGGAAGAAGACTATCGTGTAAATTAGTAGAAAAATCCAGTGTAGAAGAGTTTAGCAAAAGTTCAGCATTGTATGAAAACAAAGATGTTCAAACTCAGTTCAGAGACTCAAAGTTAGTCTAAAAAAGTTAAGGGTTCTAAAATAAAACCCTAGTTCAATTAAACCTCAGCAGAACCCCCAAACTCTAGGGTTTCTACCTTGAATCAAGTACAGAGATGAGGAGGCAAGTAGTCGAATCGAAACATGTTTAGAGGTTTCAGAAAAGAACTGAAACTTCTAACATGCTTCTTCCAACAACAGAACTCATGAATGGTATATAAATACAGTAGAGGGGTTCAAGGCAAACCGAGTAAAGAAACTAATTCGAAACATGATGAGAAAAGACTGATAAGAACAGTAGAAGAAAGCATGCTTATGAAGATCCTTTTAAAAGAAACTTAAACAAAGTTCAGTAAAAGAAAAATAGTAAGAACACTTAAGAAAACGGTAGAAGAATATAGTAGGCAAAACATACCAGAACATAGTAGAAGAAAATAACAGGACATAGTAGAAAAGCATACAAGAGCATAGTATAGATAGCATAGTAGAAGAACATACAACGGAACATAGAAAGCACGGTAGAAGAACATACATGCTAGAAGGAAAACATAGAACACAGTAGAGGCAAATACAGACAAAAGAAAAGGAAAAGAAAGTCAGAGAAACACTTAAGCATTTTCAGAAAATCCTAAATCGTAAAAGAAAGACTTTGAAAAGTAATTTTCGAAAGAAAAGTTAGGGAGATTGTTTGAAAACTCAAAGAGAGCACAGATACACAATGGATCTAAAAATATCAGATAAAACCTCGAAGGGTTGGGGTTTCAGAAGAACCCTAGAAATGAGAAAGGCTTTGAAAAGGCCACCGATCAGAGTCAGAGAGGTCAGAACCAGGCTCAAAACACCATGGTACGCCGGAGTAAGACCGGCGATGACTCTGGAACCTTGAATCAGCAGAGGTCTGGGTGCAAACCTTCAAGGCCAGGCCTTGAATCTTCAGAGATCAGGCGTGTAAGAGCAACAAGAGGTAGGTATAAGACTCCCATAGCCTTGGAAGCCATGGATTCCGGTGGCTTTCAGGGTGGAAGCGGTGAGAGGCAGTTAGGGTTCTGAGAAGACTCGAGAGAGTGCTGGGTTTCAGAGGCGGCTGGGGTTGTGATATGGTTAGGGTTAGGGGGTAGGTCGGGATTAAAAAAGGAAAGGGTATTTGGTGGCCGTTGATCATTTTGATTAACGACCTAGATTAATTGAGTAGGTGGGGCGGTTTAACTGGGTTGGGTTTGGGTCAGTTCAAATAGGGATTGGGTCAGGATAATTGGGTTCAATTGGAGGTTCAAATAAGGTTAAAACTGAAATGAATGGGGCTAACATTTAAATATCCATTTTCCCTTATTTATTTTATAAAAAATAGTAAAATAATTTTTGGAAATAAATTAAAGGTCTTAAATGATTAATAATACATAATTATCAAATAAAAATACTGGAGTCAATTTTATAATTATAAAAATAATTAAATCTTAAAATAGACTAATATCGCAATTATACGCAATTTAGCTAAACAAATTTGTAAAAATATGCAAAAATTATGCCAGCTATATTTTAATATAAATATGAGAATCCAATAAGTGAATCACCCAAAATAATAATATTGGGGATAATTATTGGGTTTTTCTTAATAAAATAGGGCAATAAATAGATTTAAAAATCTATAATAATTAAGAGAAAAATAGTAAAACCTTGGGACATACTTATATATGCATATACCTACTATTTTGAAAGTATTTTACATATAAAAATATACAGGGAAAAATTGAGTATCAATAGCTGCTCATCTTTACCCGGGAAGGATGAAAGAATTATCGGGTAAAGATATGATGGCCAATTTTGATCAAACGGAATGGTTTGAAGAATTTGACCGAGCTCTGGCTCCTGAGCTGCCTACATATCCCTGGTCTTATAGGAATCAGGCCATATGTAGTCTCGGATCCGTTGGCGGAATATGCCGATGGAGATTTTCCAAGACGGACGCGATATTTGGGTTAGGATAGATGGTTAAAGTCTAATAGGGATGTAGGAACTGGAGCGAGATTACTCCTGTTGAGACAAACATTGCTCGCCGGTTTACCTGCAAATGAACCATATGTTGTGCGGAAATTTAAACATGATGCAAGTTCCCGTCGGACCATGAAATATTGTCTTTGGACGGTTAGGATGACGTCCTCAGACCATGATGTCCTGGGCCATGAAGCGTATAATAAGGATTCGCAGGCCATGAAATGGTGCTCTTGGGCTATGAGAATGATGCCTTCGAACTATGACGCATTTGAATAATCATATGCAAAAGATAAAAGGGGTCCTCAGGCCATGGCATGGCATTCTCGGGCTATGAAAATAGTGCCTCCGAACAATGACGCCTTCAGATGATTTGGCGATCTTTCAGCCTATGAGATGCAGTATGTGGCGATCTTTCAGCCATGCAAGATGTAAATAAAGTGGCGATCTTCAGCCATGCAAGATGTAAATAAAGTGGCGATCTTTCAGCCATGCAAGATGGAGGTAGAGCTTAACCTCGGAAGGCAGAATGGTAGCTTTATGCAATGCAAAGAATGCAGATGGAGACAGAGCTTAGTCTTGGAAGGCAGAATGGTAGCCTTATGCAATGCAGAGAATTCAGATGGAGGTAGAGCTCAACCTCGGAAGGCAGAATGGTAGCCTTATGCAATGCAGGGAATGCAGATGGAGGTAAAGCTTAACATCGGAAGGCAGAATGGTAGCCTTATGCAATGCAAAGAATGCAGATGGAGGTAGAGCTTAACCTCAGAAGGCAGAATGGTAGCCTTATGCAATGTAGAGAATGCTGATGGAGGTAGAGCTTAACCTCGGAAGGCAGAATGGTAGCCTTATGCAATGCATAATGCAGATGGAGGTAGAGCTTAAACTTGGAAGGCAGAATGGTAGCCTTATGCAGGAAGTAAAAATGGCAAATGGCAATAGAGTTTTCTTAGCTGATAGAGGATTGCGGTATCGTGATTGTTGGGGATATTGTGTCTGCTGGGGACACTGCTGTGCGGATAGCAGTTGCGAGCAAGTGCAACGGTTCGGAGAGTTGTATTCCTGAACTTTGTGAGTGAGCGTATAGTATATTTGATGATTTTGCAACTCAAGTGCCTGCATCCAAAGAAAAATCATGAGTTTGTAAAGGGGGAAAAGTTAGTTCGTATCCCTGCTGGCTTTGCTTGACCTGCTCGGCTTTGATCTTGTGATACTGTACGTATAATTATGGTTGCATTGCTAAACAAGGCAATTTTAGTAATAAACATGCATGATTTAGTAAAAGCATAACATATGTGCATAATCAAGAATAATTTTCTTTAGATGAACCGACGACTACGATGTGGTTCAAGACATTTCAACTTCGCTTGCTCTGGAATTTTGAGGGTCCTCCTCAAAATTCTGCCCCAGTTTACTGGGCTGCTGCTCTTGACGACTATTAATGATAAATGGATGGAATCAACTTCAGAATTTTGAGGGTCCTCCTCAAAATTCTGCCCTAGTTTCCAGTAGCGGGGAAAATGGAAATTTTATTGAATTGTGACCGAACCCATAGGGCTGCCTACGTATCCCCTCTTAAACGGGAATTAGGTCAGGCATAGTTCAAATTACATCATAAAAGAAAGCATAAAGGTTACACATAGTATCGCTTGACTGCGTCTGAATTGATCAGCTTTGGACAGACTTCTCCGTCAATTTCTACGAGTATGAGGGCTCCTCCTGTTAGAACCTGGTGAACCATGTACGGACCCTACCAGTTGGGAGAGAATTTCCCTTTGGATTCATCTTGATGTGGAAAGATTTTCTTTAATACCAGCTTCCCCGGTGAACTGTCTAGGCTTGACTCTTTTGTTGAAGGCTTTGGACATCCTGTTCTGATAAAGTTGACCATGGCAAACTACATTCATTCTCTTTCCATCTATAAGAGCTAGCTTCTAGTAACGATTCTTCACCCATTTTGCATTGTTTAACTTTGCTTCCTATATGATTCTTAAGGAGGGAATTTCCACCTCGAAGGGAATGACTGCCTCTGTACCGTAAACTAGCATATAGGGGGTTTCTCCCATCGATGTGCGGACGGTGGTGCGGTATCCCAATAAAGAAAATGAGAGCTTCTGGTGCCACTACTTATGCTTCTTATCATTTTCCTAGTATCTTCTGAATATTCTTGTTGGCAGCCTCTACGGCTCCGTTCATCTGAGGTATGTAAGCTGTAGAATTCTTGTGTTTGATCTTGAAGGTTTCACAAATGGATTTCATCAAATCACTGTTGAGGTTAGAGCCATTATCAGTAATGATTAACTCTGGAATTCCGAACCGACACATGATACGGTCGCGGACGAAATCCGCCACGACTTTCTTAGTCACTGGCTTGTAAGATGGTGCTTCAACCCATTTGGTAAAGTAATCAATTGCTACTAGGATAAACCTGTGCCCGTTTGATGTGGCGGGTTCGATTGGTCCGATAACATCCATTCCCCAGGAAGCGAACGGCCACGGCGAGCTTGTTGCATTAAGCTCATTTGGAGGCACCTTTATCATGTCTGCATGTATCTAGCAGCGGTGGCACTTTTGGACATACAGGATACAGTCTGTTTCCATAGTCATCAGAAAGTAACCAGCTCAGAGTATTTTCTTCGCTAAAACAAAGCCATTCATATGTGGACCGCAGGTCCGTGCATGAATTTCCTCTAATAGCCTGGATGCTTCCTTTGCATCGACACACCTTAGCAATCCTAAATCAGGAGTCCTCCTATACAGGATTCCTCCGCTGTGAAAGAAATTGTTGGACAACCTCCGAAGTGTGCATTTCTGAGTAGGACTTGCAAGTTCTGGGTATTCTCCTTTTGCCAAGTATTCCTTGATATCATGAAACCAAGGCTTTCTGTTGCTTCTTCTTCGACATGAGCACAGTAAGCGGGCTGATCATAGATCTTTACCGGAATGGGACCAATGAAATTCTTATTTGGATGTTGTAGTATGGATGATCGGGTAGCTAGTAAATCGGCGAATCCATTCTGGACCCCAGGAACATACTGGAATTCTGTCTTTGTGAACCTCTTTCTCAACTCCTGCACATGATGTAGATAAGGGAGTATCTTGGAGTTCTTGGTCACCCATTCTTCTCGGATGTTCATGTCAATGGCCATCTTGATCCCTAAGATGCAGGCTTCGTACTCGGCCATGTTGTTGGTGCATGAGAACCTGAGCTTGGAAGATACTGGATAATGCTGACCGGTTTTTGAAACTAATACTGCTCCTATGCTAACTCCTTTGAAATTTGTTGCTCCATCGAAAAACATTCTCCAACCATCATAGGATTCTGTAATGTCTTCTCTTATGAATGATACCTGTTCATCAGGAAAATATGTTTTCAGGGGTTCATATTCTCCGTCCATGGGATTTTCAGCAAGGTGATCTGCTAGTGCCTGTCCTTTGATTGCTTTCTGAGTCATGTAGACAATGTCAAATTCACTCAACAGGATTTGCCACTTGGCCAGCTTGCCAGTGGGCATGGGCTTCTGAAAGATGTACTTAAAGGGATCCATTCTTGATATGAGATATGTAGTATAGGCACAGAAGTAGTGCCTCAACTTCTGAGCTACCTAAGTCAAAGCACAACAGGTGCGCTCTAACAGAGAATACCGAGCCTCGTACGGGGTGAACTTCTTACTAAGGTAATATATGGCCTGCTCCTTCCTCCCTATTTTATCATGCTGCCCCAGAACACAACCGAACGCTCCATCCAATACTGCAAGGTAGAGTAATAGAGGTTTACCCGGCTCAAGCAACCCTAAGACTGGTGGTGTTGAAAGGTATCCCTTGATTCTATCGAAAGCTTTTTGGCAATCATCAGTCCATGTGGTAGTGGCGTCCTTCTTCAACATCTTAAAGATCGGCTCATAGATGACCGTAGATTGTGCTATGAGCCAGCTGATGTAGTTAAGTCTTACCAAGAAGCTCATTACGCCTTTCTTGTTCTTTGGCGATGACAGTTCTTGAATAGCTTTGACCTTAGATGGATCCAGTTCTATCCCTCGGCGACTCACAATGAACCCAAGTAGTTTTTCGGCAGGAACCCCAAATGCACATTTTGCAGGATTCAGTTTCAGGTTGTATCTTCTCAGTCTGTTGAAGAACTTCCTCAAATCTTCCATGTGGTAAGTGGCTTTCTTGGACTTTATGATGACATCATCTATATACACCTCAATCTCCTTGTGTATCATATCATGAAAGATAGTAGTCATGGCCCTCATGTAGGTAGCCCCTGCATTCTTTAACCCGAATGGCATCATCTTGTAGCAGTACATCCCTCACGGCATAATGAAAGCCGTTTTCTCAGCATCTTCTTCATCCATCTAGATCTGATGATATCCAGCGAAGCAATCGACAAATGATTGCAACTCATGCTTGGCGCAATTGTCGATCAGGATTTGTATGTTCGACAAGGGGAAGTCGTCCTTTGTACTAGCCCGATTGAGATCCCGGTAGTCGACACAGACTCTGACCTTCCCATCCTTTTTTGGCACCACCACAATATTGGCTAACCATGTCGGATATTCTACTACCTTGAGGACCTTAGTTTTGACATGCTTAGTGACTTCTTCCTTGATTTTCAGACTCATGTCGGGTTTAAACTTTCTGAGCTTCCGTTTTACCAATGGACATGTCGGATCAGTTGGCAGTTTGTGGGCCACAATAGATGTGCTCAAACCAGTCATGTCATCATATGACTAGGCAAATATGTCCTCATAGTCCTTCAGAAATTTTGTATATTCTTCCTTTTCTGACGGTGACAAATGAACGTTGATCCGAGTTTCTTTGATATTGTCTACATCTCCCAAGTTAATAATCTCGGTCTCATCCAGGTTGGACTTAGGTCTGTTCTCAAAATTTTCAACCTCTTTAACAATCTCTTCCAGTATATCATCTTCCTCTGAATCTATGTCCGTTTGTTGCGTTATCTCGTTGCATGTCATATCCATTGGTTTATCAAGATAGGTAATAGTAATGCTGTATAAGTAAAGTAGTGAGAGAAAATAATAAGAGTAAGATTTGTAAGGAAACCAAAATGCTTTGATAAATTTCATAAATGTTTTGAACATTGGAAGATCTTATTTCGAAAATTCAAAAATGCGAAAGGAAAATCAACTAGTAAAAATAAAAGATAGTGCATGATGCTTTGTTCAGCCTTGCTACCCCGAGGCATTCCGAGCTCTAGTGGTTCTGATGGTTCAATTGTTGAGGCATGCTCCTCGGCTTACGACATGTATGGAAGGGCTTTCCTCCCCCTCCTCCTCGAAAATGACACAATAATCCATGTCATCATCTTTTAAGAACAAATTCCTTACTGCTGCTAGTGCTTCCTCTTCTTCTGACCCATAGATAACATCGATCGGCTGGAAAGTCTACTCCAAATGTGGTATTGGCTGCTCCAGCGGGTAGTATGGACCTCGCCATGGTGGTGACCAGTTGTTGAATTCCTCCCAAGTATACTCATATCCCAGACCAAAAGTGGTGCCATGTTTCTTCAGTTTGATAGGCTTGGCGATTCCTTGGAGGTTCTTGCCAAGTCCC
The DNA here is from genome assembly GCF_000715075.1 of Nicotiana tabacum. Classification (NCBI taxonomy): domain Eukaryota; kingdom Viridiplantae; phylum Streptophyta; class Magnoliopsida; order Solanales; family Solanaceae; genus Nicotiana; species Nicotiana tabacum. Next base: position 54,242,313 of record NC_134089.1, on the reverse strand, counting down.
TTGCTAGGTTCATATCTGCACCAATTTATTATGCTCTCAATTTTATTGCCCCACCACTTGTCTTTGTCGATGGCATTGACTTGCTCGATGTGGTGATAGGTTTCCTCGCCTATCCTTCTCCTTCCTACAATCGCTGGGATGGTTTGGCGACTGTATATGGGATTGCAACCGTCGCCGTAAATGATCAAGTCTTAGTGGTTCCACTCAAATTTTACCGCCTGATGCAGTGTCGATGCTACGGCTCCAGCGACATGAATCCACGGTCGTCCCAACAGCAAGTTGTAAGATGCAGGCACGTCTATAACCTAAAAATCAACGTCGAACTAAGTAGGCCCCATTTGCAAACATAGGCTGATTTCCCCAATAGTGGATTTTTGGGAACCGTCGAATGTTTTGACGTTGATGGCCCCATCCTTGATCTCATGCAGACCCTTTCCCAATGTTCTGAGTGTTACCAACGGACAAATATTGAGGCTGGACCCTTCATCAATCAGGACCCTAGTGATAAAATAATCTTCGCATTGCAAGGTGATGTGCAACGCTTTGTTGTGACTCTACCCTTCTGGTGGCAGCTCATCTTCATGAAAAGTGATCTTATGACTTTCCATACCTGTCCTACCATGTTTGCCATTTCTCCTCCGATGATGTTTCTTGATACATGTGCCTCACTTAGCACCTTAAACAAGGCATTCTTATGTACGTCGGAACTTTGCAGCAAAGCGAGGATAGAAACCTGTGCCGGTGTTTTGTTCAACTGATCAATGACTGAGTATTACTTGTCTTGTATCTTTATCTAGAGATCATCAGGATCGGTTTCAGTGATGGTCGGCCGACCAGAGGCCTGCTTACTCGACTTAGTTTTCCCTTTCCTTCTCGCCTCGGCTGTGTAATCCCAAGGTATGGCATTTGTATGAAACGGTGTTACGGCCGACACTGTTACTGGGATGGGCACCTTTACTCTAAATGGAGCATGTATTTTGGAGGGTAAAACCGCAACTTCAAATGGTGCGGGTGCATTTGCTGGAGACCCAAACTCGACTTCAATTAGTGTTGACATCTTTGTAGGGAGCGGTGCTTCAAAAGTCAAGTGGTACAGACATGTTTACCTCAGCATCCCAGAAGGCTGAGTCAGGACTACGATCGGATTGAGGGTGACTATCGGCTTCTTTGGTTTGTCACCTTCTGTGATTAAACCGATCGATCCTTTGGGATCCCAATCATCCTCTATTTTAATCATGTGAACACCTCCACCCTTATAGTACGACAGAGGGTTGTTGCAGACATTCAGAGTAGGCTCCTTTGCTACAATGATCTTGTTATCGATCAGAGTCTGGATCTTATCTTTCAGAGAGCGGCATTCATCAATGGTATATCCTTTCATGCCGGAATGGTATGCACGAGATTTATTTGGATTGACCCACTGAGAAGGGTTTTCAGGGGTTATAGCAGGGATAGAGGTGACATAACCAGTAGCTTTGAGCCTTTCGTATAGCTGGTCAATCAGTTTAGAAATGGCGGTATACTATTTGAGGGGTTTGCGGTCGAAATTTGGTCGAGGTCTAAGAAAGGTTTGACATGGGAGGTGATTGATAGTGGGATGGCTGAGCATTGTAGGCTTGGTAGACATGTGTGGGTTGGGAATATCTGGGTAAAGTAGGTTGATATGTAGGAGGTGGGGGTGATTGGTAAGTAGGTGATGGAGCTTGGTAAGAGGGTGATGGTGCTTGGTAATTTAGGGTAGGCTGATATGTGAGTGGAGGTATTGGATAGGCTTGGTATTTGATAGGAGATTTGGCTCTTTGTGAAACCATTACGGCACCTACGTCCATTTTCTTGGACGTACCACCAGACTGTAAAGCCTTATTGGTAGCTTGCAAAGCTTCAAAGTTTGTAACCATACCACTTTTGATGCCTTCCTCGATCATTTCCCCTAGCTTAATGATGTTAGAAATTTTCTGGCTCTCAATTAACATCAGTCTTTCATAGTACTGTGGGTCTTGAGCCCGGACAAAAAACTTGTTTATTTGTTCTTCTTCTAAAGCAGGTCTGACCTTAGCAGCTTTTGATCTGCAGCGAGTGGCATACTCGCAGAATGTTTCCGTGGGCTTCTTCTTTAAGTTTTGGATGTAGAACACATCTGGTGCATTTTCTGTGTTGAACCTGAACCTGTCCATAAAGTCGGACACCATACTCTCCCAGTTCAACCATTTCTTCGAGTCTTGGCTAATGTACCAAGACAGAGCATCTCCCTTCAGACTCCTCATGAAAATCTTCATGCTAATCCTTTCGTCTTTCCCTACTCTGAACAGCTTGTCGCAGTATGTTCTCAAGTGGACTCTCGAATCCCCTGTACTATCAAACATCTCAAACTTAAGAGGTTTGTACCCCTCGGGCAGTTCGACATCCAGTTGTATGCAAAGATCTTCGTAGTTCAACCCTTCAATCCCCTTACTTCCTTCGATAACCTGAATTCGACTAGTCAATCTCTTGAGTTCCACAGCCAGGTTCCTGATGAGTGAATCTTTATCATTAGACTCGGGTGTTCTTGAGATAGGTTGGGTGGAGGGTGACATGGTTTCCACATAGATGGGGGTGTTATGGTGGAAATGGTCATTTGTGGAATTCAGAGGTTTTGGGATGAGTAGTGGAGTGTGGCAAGTATTGCAGTGGTGGTAAGGAGCGGGATAGTTTTATAGTTTTGGGATGTTTTGTGGAGGCATGGGGTTCTGAGCGTTTGGAAAATTGATATCTGGAGTGGTGAGGGAAAATGACAAGTTTGCCAGATTTTGAACCTGATCAAGTTCCTCATGAAATTTCACCAGTTTTTGCTCTAGTTCGGACGCACTTTCTTTGGAGACCTGAGCACCATGAGTGACCTCTACCCGTTCAGTTGAGTTTTCCTTTTTGGTGTTGTTCAAATCTTCCATCTTTCCTTTGTTCCTGCTTCTGATAGGACTTAGAGGAGGAGTGGGTGGAGGGCCCTTTGATCTTGTGGAATATGATGACGATGCTAAAGTGCACGAACTAACCTTTGGGGAGGGGAGTAAATAAACAAAAAGTAAAAACAAATAGGTAACAAGTCAGTGGGGATTATAAGAAAGTGTTGTGATATTTAAACACATAGTGCAAGAATGTAAATCGCGTCCTAATTTGGGATCCTCGTTGTGCCCGAGGTAGGACTAGCAACAAATTGATTTGGAGAACTTAGAATGCTAAATGCCTTATTTTATTGATAAAAAGTAGACGGATCCTAAAACAACACTAAATAACAAGGAATAAAATGTCACTAGTGGCCATTGGCCTTATTACATTTCATAAAGTAAAATAAAACTCCTATCTATTTGGTCCCAGAAGAACCTTCCCCAGACTTGGCATCTTTGGCTCCATCGAACAGCTTCACCAGCTTGCAAAGTCCCAGCAGTAGGTAGGCTCTGGCCAGGTGTCCACCCTCGTTTCCTTCAACATTCTGGCAGTCCTCGATCCTCTTGAGAAACATCCTTTCCAACTCCACTAAACCTCGTTCCAGGTATCCTAATCGCTTGTTGGCATTGACATCCATGTCTTTCCACTCTTCAATCAGTTTTTGGTGGGCTTCTTGAATCTCACGGTGCTCGCTTTCACATTCCTGAATCCTCTTGCGCAGTTGGTTGTATTTGACCTATTCTTCAGCCCTTTCATCGATGATTCTGTGACCTCGAACAAACCGGGGTTGGCCCAGACCATTGTGATTTTCCTCCAACCAGCCTGAATAGTATGGGGTGCAGCCAGCATGGTATCTGTCTGGTTCGATAGTATCTCTTCCCATGATGATCTTGCAATGCCACATATGCTGAGCTTGGCACTTATAAGGACTGTCATCAGCTTGGAAGTCAGCCCGGAAGTGACTCATCTTGTTGACCCTTGGTATAACCTGCTTCCTACCAGCCTGTCTCATAACTCGGAGAGGGACAAAGGGTAGGTTCCTCTCAAACCGATCAGTATCAGAAATGGTGCGTCCCTGGATCGGGCGATGAACTCTTTAGTAGGGAACCACTTGAACATCCATTGTATTTGATCCTCAGTTATATTTTCAAACAGCTCCACCCACCCCTTGGCATTTTCTGGCCGAGCAAATATGTTGGGCATGTAGTTCATTTGCCTTGGTTGATGGAAGGCTATATGATCATCCCAGTCTCTACGCTGAATCTCTTGCCTATATTCACCCCTTTGAAGATGCTCCATGAGCCAGAGCTGGAGTAGCAAGTTGCAGCCCTCGAAGTGTGGGGCTCCTTGTTGACACTTTTCCAAGGCTCGGTATATCTCTGCGATGATCATGGGCACTATGCTAAATGGTTTTCCACCAATTCCCTCCATCAAAGTTTTGGTGACCATGGCTAGCCTGGTATGGATCCTTGCTTTCTTCATTGGAAACACTATCATCCCCAAGAAGCAGAACATGAAGACAAAGAGCCTTCGATGAATATGCCCCAACGATGTAAGGTCGAACACATCCGGATATCTACGGTAGGATTTTCTGTGACCGTATCTCTCGTACAAATAATAAAAGGGAATGTAGGACTCCTTGAAACATGACAAGTCTGGATTCTTCTTTGGGCCCATCATTTTTTCGAAAACCTCATTCTTTTGGAGTAATTCATGTGAGGCAAAAATCACGTGCTCACACCTCTACCCTTGCAATTTTCCGACATTAACAAACCCGGGGTCTCTCATGGTACACTAGCCAATCTTCCTATTTCCTCTAGCAGGGGTGTCATCTCTATTTCTCCGAAGTGAAACACAGGCCTATCACAATCCCAGAACAGAGTAGTAGCTTCTATGATTTTGTTGTTGGGTTGGACCTCCAGGAGGGAAGGTAGATTTCCTAGGTATTTCCGGACAAGAGTTTGATCATTGGAATGAAGATCCTCCCACCAGCTTAGCAATCTTGGGTGGATGTTTGTGACCATGCCGAATTTGGGGACTTCATGCCTCATGTTTCTGCAAGACAAAAGGGTTAGGCCCTTACCCCCACCAGACTCGACTATTAAATACCAATAATTGGCATAAAAGCATTTAGTTCTCCAAATAAATGCACAAAACGTGATAGTGTCCGTTTGGGTTTTTGGGAAACCCAGTGGACTTTGGACAAGTCTATCTTAAAGAGTCATTATGCGGACAACATAACTGACTTGTCTAGGTTTGACCATGATGCATGTACAGTTTAAATAGAGTAAAGTTTCTACGGGGTTTTAGACTGGTACCCTTGAGCGGACAACTCAAGAGGGAAAGGCACGGAACTGTCGACTACACCGTTGATCGACTGGTTTTACCGCAAATATGCCTTTGCCGGATTTAAAGGGTGATAATATCGGAAGAGCGCAACCACTCATTATAAGCGTTGCTATGGTATATATTTGGCACGAGTGGAATATGATGTTGGAAACATGCATATGCAATAATTAAAACAAGTAGTCACGTATTTACACATTCATAAAGTAATAATTACAATAATTTAAAACAGTAATAAAGGAGTGCTGTAAAAGAAAGCAGTGAAAGAAACAAGGGAAAGAAACAAGAGACAAGTTAGTTTTTTTGCAGTAGAAGAGGGAATTAAATGCTTAAAGGTATTAAACAAATAAGGCACATAAGAAATGTAAAGTCACAGTAATAACTTGAAATGGTAGAAGCCTAAAAGAGATACCAGCAGAGTCGCCACGCTGTCGCGCCCCCTTTTTCTCGCGAAATCGGGTTTATGACATTTGGGAGACAACTCGTTCCCATTCGGGAATTGGGTTTTGAATTGAAGAGTCGCCACCTAATGAGTAAAGTGCATTAGGACACTAGGAGGGGTTTGTTTTGAGTAACCAGAGATTGGGTAAGGGCTTGAAATTATCCTAAGGAGAAGGTGTTAGGCACCCCTTAGGATTCACTAGTGTGGTTCCCGGCCAAACTATTATTGTGACTTAAGTGCAAATAACACATACGCAAATAAAGGCTTCAAATAAGAGAGGATTTTCACGTAGTGGTTACAAATAAACAAAATTAAGAAAAATGAACTAAAAAGAGTTATTTTTTAAAAGAAATGGTTTAAAAAGATTTAAAATAAACCCAGCCACAAGCAATAAATTCTCCCATGCACGTAACTAGCATAAACCTAAAACCAGTCGAGGTTTTACACTGTGAACCAATGGTGAGGTGGAAGAAATTTGAGGTGAAACAATCCATATTGCAACAGGATTACATCTAGCAGTTCTTGGCAAATTCTCATATGGAAAACCTGTGATCCAAGAATTGAGGAAGGCAATTCCAATTCAATGTGAGCTTAAGGGATCATGTTCAGTAGGTTTGATTGCAGGTTCACACGTTTTGATCAAGTTGTCATTGATGGAGGACTATATTCATTTATTATCGAAGCCTGCATTCTATTTGAAAGTTCAAGGTGAATTTTGGCAGATGAGATGCACGAAGTGGAGTCCATGGTGGTCTCCAGATGTTGAGACACCAATTGCAATTGCGTGGATTTGGTTTCAAGACCTTCCTCCTAATTTCTTTGGTAAGGAGTTTGTGTTTTCATTGGCTAATGCAGTAGGTAGACCTTTACATGTTGATCTTGCTACTCAAAATGGCACAAGACCTAGTTGTGCTAAGGTTAAGGTGGAGGTGAATCTTCTTGCAACATTGCCTCAAAGAATTAAGATTATTGAGGAGGCTGATGAGACTGGTCCTGAAGAGTCTAAATGGATCAAGATAAGGTATGATTACATGCCTAAATATTACAAGACATGTAAGAAACAAGGGAACAAGGAGGAGGAATGTTGGGTAGTTCATCCAGAACTACATAAAAATTTTGATGGTGATGTTAAGGATCAAGGCAAGGAGAGGGAGGTGCTGGTAAGTACTGATGTAGTTGGAACTGCTGCCAATAAGTCTAAGGTGTTATCAAGTGGAAAGGTAGTTGGCAAACCTACTACTAATCAAGCAATGCAAGAATGGATGCAGGAAAGGAAGAACAAGTACCAAAGAGATAAGAGGGGACACATTATTGAAGACAAAACTGGAAAATAGGTGGACAAAGGGAAAGGTAAGACCAATATTGAAGAAGTTGCAACTATGAATAAGTTTAATGCACTAGAGGTAGAGGAGGTTCAGAATCCTCCTTTACAAATCACGGAGGGCAAGGGAGAAGATCATAGCAATGGTAAGAAGATGGAATAATTTGAAAGGCAATCCAAAGAGGTACATGAGAAGGCAAAGGAATTTAAGGAATGAAAGCTGAATCCTAATCCTAATTCTACTGGGAATAGGACAACTGAGCAGGAATTAATATGCGTGAAGAAGGAAGAAGTTGAGAATGCTTTGGAAAAAGCTGGCAATCCTAGTCCAAGTGGGATTCTCTCATCTTCACCTAAATGAGTTCATGAATTGGTTGATTCTACTAGAATTAACAAGGAGTCGACTATAGACTGGGTGCATAGGAGATTTGGTACTAGTAAAGAGGAGTTAAGGCAGCTGAATGTCACTACAAATCATTCTTGCCAAGATATTCCATCACAAACATATGGTGATTCTGGGCAACAAGAGGAATGTAATGAGGTTAACTCTGCAAAGGTATCATGGGGAGAAGAGGTTGAGGCTATGGATGATCAAAAGGGTGTAACAAAGGTAATGGAAGACAAAGAAGAAAAGGACAGCACTCAATTGCAAAAAACTGTTAAAATTATTGATGCTACAGTAAACCCTAGCAGTGCACAAACTAGGGTTGACTGTAACTCGAGCCTTATAGATTCAAAATTGGGAAAATTAGTTGGAGGATATGCAGCAACACTTAAGGGAGCTAGGGATCAAGGTGGATCAGCTCAAAGATCAAGGAGCAAAAAGAACACTAATAGAACAGTAAACCCTAGTGAAACTGGGGAGATCTTGGCATTTGTTGATGGGGTTACGGTGTATGCTTTGGAGAAGGTATTTGATGACAATGTTCCTAATAAATTAAGTAAGGATACAGTGTGCCAGGAGCAACAAACAGTTCATGGGAAGGTGCCTGATCCCAATGGAATAGTAAATTCTGGTTGTCTTGCTACAGTAACTCCAGACCTGGGATCTGTGTATGCACTTCAATTCAAATTGATGCAGGCTAATTTGGAGACTATGGGGAAGAATTTAGAGCAACATGGAGCAGCACTAATTCCTATGAACCAGCTGAGCATGACATTGTTTCAAAGGAGGTAAGGGAGCTGGAAACACAACCAGTGGCATGTGCTTCAGGAACTGGATCACCAATGCAGATCCAAATTAATGTGCCATTGAGGACTCCAAATCAGGTACTTCATGACATCATTACACACAAGGAGTTGCCAGATGATATTTAGAACAATTTGATTGACCAGCAATTGCAATATGAGGGAGAAGGAGATGATGAATCAACAGCTGAGAACTTTAAGGCTGTATCTAGGGAAGGGGATTTATCTCCAAAATCAGCAGGTAAAAGTGGAAGGAAAGGGAAGAAAAATCAACCTAAAGAACCATCGCAACCTACAAGAATATTGCCTAGAAGGGCAGCCTCAGGAGTTTCAAGATGATGATCAAAACTCTTATATGGAATATAAGGTATGTCAAAACTCAGCAGGCATTTCAAAGGGTTATAAATATGCAGAAGGAACATGGATTTGTCATTGTTGCACTTATGGAGCCTTTGCAAAAGAAGAGATTTATTCAGAAAAGAAGATTGGGGATGGAAGCTGCAATGTCAAATGTTAATGGAAAGATCTGGTTGTTCATTGATGCCATGGTGGAATGGGATTTACTAATTGACACTGAGCAACAGATGACCATAAGAGTGTATCATAGAGAGCTTGGTAAGTACATTATAATGACTTTTATCTATGCTAAATGCTGTGCATTAGAAAGGTTAGAATTATGGGATAATTTGTATTATTTGGCTAGTGATATGGAATTGCCTTGATTAGTTGGAGGAGATTTCAATGTTGTTCTTGGAGAGGAGGAGAAGATAGGGGGGTTGCCAGTCTATCCACCAGAGTATGAAGACTTTTCCTTTTGTGTAAACTCATGTGGACTGTTTGATTTGGGGTATAAAGGGAGTCCTTTTACTTGGTGGAATGGAAGGCCTAATGAGGAGTGCATTTTTAAAAGATTGGATAGGATTCTTGTAAATATGCCTTTTCAATCTTTGTTTCCTACAATTAAAGTGGAACATCTCATTAGGACAGGCTCTGATCATGCACCTTTATTAATGAGTTATGGAGAGGAGGCTATGAAGTTTGTTAAGCCATTCAAGTTCTTAAATTTCTAGACAAAACATGAATCATTCTTGGAGGTGGTGAAGCAGAATTGGATTGCTGATTTTATAGGAGATACTTTTTTGATGTTTAAGCAGAAGTTGAAGAAGGTTAAGATTGCTCTATCAAAATGGAGTAAACTGACCTATGGTGACATTTTTAAACAATTAGCTATTAGGGAGGATGTGGTGAGGATCAAGGAGATGTTGTTTGAGGAGGATCCTTCAACACAGAATAGAATTGTTCTCCAACAGGCCCAAGCTGAACTAAAAAAGTACTTGAGCATTGAGGAACAATACTGGAAGCAAAAAGCAGGAATGACATGGTTTGAAGAGGGAGATAAAAACACAAGGTTCTTTCATAATTGTGTCAATGGGAATAGGCAAAAGCTGCAGTTGAAAAGAATTCAGAATGGGGATGGTTCTTGGATTGAAGATCAAGAAAAACTAGCTAATGTAGCAGTGGAGTTCTTTCAGAAGCAATTTACCATGGAAGGAGATCCTGCAAGTTTTGACATGCTGAATAATGTACCTTCAATGGTGACAAGGGAGCAGAACTTGGAATTATGCAGATTACCTATTATGGAAGAGGTGAAGAATGCTGTCTTTGCCTTAAGTAGTGAAAGTGTAAGTGGTCCAGATGGTTTTTCTGGCCTGTTCTGTCAAGCTTGTTGGGAGATTGTGAAGGAGGATATACATACATTGTTAGTGCTGTTCTTTGAAGGTAATCCTTTACCTAAATCTATAACACACACTAACCTTATTTTACTGCCCAAAAAACCACAAGTACAAACATTTTCTTACCTTAAGCCTATAAGTTTGAGCAACTTCATAAATAAGGTCTTCTCAAGAGTGGTTCATGATAGACTTGAAACGATTCTTCCTTCATTAATCTCAGCAAACCAGTCAGGCTTTGTTAAAGGAAGAAGTATATTTGAGAATATCTTGTTGACTCAGGAGATTGTCACTGACATAAGATTGAGAGGGAAGCCTGCTAATGTAGTGATCAAGTTAGACATGGCTAAGACTTATGATAGAGTGTCTTGGAAATACCTACTGCATGTGTTAAGAAGAATGGGGTTTGTTGAGTGTTTTATTAATATGGTTTGGAACCTTATTTCAAACAACTGGTACTCTATTATAGTGAATGGACATGCATCTAGATTTTTTCACTCTACAAGAGGTGTGAAGCAAGGAGATCCTCTCTCACCAACATTATTTATACTATCAGCAGAAGTGTTATCAAGGGCATTGAACATGTTGTTTGAAGATAGGCAGTTTAGGGGATTTGGCATGCCAAAATGGTCAGATCCTTTGAATCACTTAGCCTATGTAGATGACACTATCATATTTGCATCAGCAGATCCTTATTAACTTCAGAAGGTTATTGATGTATTGACATTGTATGAAAGAACTTCAGGCCAGATGATCAACAAGACAAAGAGCTCCTTCTATATGCACACAAAGATGCCTGGTGTTTTGGTGGACTCAGTAGCTGCAATCACAGGTTTTTCAAAAGGAAGTTTTCCATTTACCTACCTTGGATGTCCTATCTTTTACACTAGAAGAAGGAAGAACTATTATAATGATCTGATTCAAAAGGTTAAGGCAAAGCTCCACTCATGGAAAGGCAAACTACTTTATTATGGAGGCAAGGCTACATTGATTTCTAGTGTTTTGCAAAGCATTCCTACACACGTCTTGTCAGTGCTTGACCCTCCTGATAATGTACTGGAACATCTTCACAAAGTATTTGCAAGATTTTTCTGGAGCAATAAGGATGAGGGGAGAAGCAGACATTGGACAAAGTGGCTGAAATTATGTCTTCCTAAGGAGGAGGGGGGTAGGTTTTAAATCTTTGTTTGATGTGTCCAAAGCTTTATATTCCAAACTGTGGTGGAGATTCAGAACATCTAAATCACTATGGTCAAATTTTATGTGGAACAAGTACTGTAAGAAGGAAGTACCTACTGTGGTGCAGTTTAGAAAGGGCTCTCATGTGTGGAAAAAAATGTTAGAAGCTAGAGAGGAGGTGGAACATGAAATTCTGTGGGAAATGAATAGGGGTTCTACTAATGTATGGCATGAAAATTGGACTGGCTTGGGAGCTTTGTATCATGTATTGCCTCCAGATTTTCCCATAAATGAAGGTTTGCTAGAGGTGGCTGATTTGAGAACTGAAGATCATTGGTATAATGCACTGTTGAACCAAACATTCCCTGAGGACATTGCTGATCACATTAGACAAGAGATTCAGTTTTATAATGGAGATGAATATTGGGACACTCCTAGGTGGATGCCAACACCCTCAGGTAAATTTACTGTAAGTAGTGCATGGAGAATAATGAGTCATAGAGAACCTAGCAATCCTGAATTTGCAAAGTTGTGGACCAAAGGGTTACCTTTCAAAATTTCCTTTTTCTTGTGGAAAGTGTGGAGAGGAAAGGTGCCTATAGATGATATATGGAGAAGAGGGGGTTATATGGTAGTGTCAAAGTGCTGGTGCTGCATACCACCACATGAGGATTCATTCCAGCATTTGTTCCTAACAAGTGAGACAGGAACAAAGGTATGGAAGGCATTTTTACAGGCTACAGGTTTGATGAATAATATGGTGCAGGTTCATCAGGTTATAAGGGAATGGTGGAAGGCAAAATGTTGTCCAAAATTAAGGCCCTTGTTTCAGGCAGCTCCAGCAGTAATTCTATGAGAAATTTGGAAGAGAAGGAACACAATCAAGCATGGGGGATCAGTGTCTTGCAGTAGAGTGATTCATGAAGTGAATAAGACCTTGTATTATTTGGCAAAGGTGAGATACCCTTGGCTTCCTGTAATTCCATTGTTATGGCCAAATATGATCAGATTTTTTGAGAGATATAAGCCAGTTGTAGTTACTAGGAGGGTCACATGGAAATTGCCATTTGAAGGATGGTACAAGTGTAATACAGATGGGGCTTCAAGGGGGAATCCGGGCCCTAGTTCTTATGCATTTTGTGTTAGGGATCATAGAGGGGACTTGGTGTATGCTAAAGCAAGGTATATAGGAGAAGCAACCAATATTGTAGCTGAGGCAAAAGCACTGGTGGAAGGTTTGATCTAGTGTGTAGAGAAGCAGCTTCACCCTTTGATCATGGAGACAAACTCTTTGGTAATGAAGAAGATAATTGATGATGAGTGGGAGACTCCATGGAGTATAGGTGCAGAAGTGAGGAGGATTAAGGAGATCAAGGAGTCATATAATGTGCTGTTCCAACATGTGATGAGGGAGGGCAACAAAGTGGCAGATTATTTAGCTAACCTTGTTTTCTCTTTTGCAGGTACAATCATATTTCATTGTTTCCAGGAGTTACCATCTGAAGGAAAAACTCTAATCAACATGGACAAAGCTCAAGTTCCTAACCTTAGAGTTAGGATTGCCAAAAGGAGAGCACCTGACTGATGAGCACAATATCAGTAGATATGTCTCAACCTCTTCATAAGTGTTTTTGGACTTTGTTGAATGGTTACTCAGTCGTATTAGCATGGTTTCATGCTCAGTCTGGGGACTACTTAGCAGGGTACATAATGCTTTATATGCAGGTTGTGGTAGGGAATTAGGAAGCTCTTATTAATGGTCACAATTTGGAATATATGAGGAACAGTTGTGGTGTTGTTTGCACAACAATTTTCATGGTTTATTATGCCACACATGATACTGTGGCTATTCTGGACATCAAGTGAAGTAAATGAAACCACAGTACATATGATGGAAGCTGTAGCTTTTCGATGGCATTTACAGTCAAGTTTTTTGAATCTCCTGATATGGATTTGGCTTCAGATTTGGTCAGTTATAGCTTGTGTACTGTTTTATCATTTTTCAGTGGTATTAGTCTGTTTACACACTCATTCTGATGATGATACTGCAGTAGGCAAGGTAAATATGATATGGAAGCATTTGAGGAACTTAATTCATGTTCTTGATTTGTTTAGTAGAGTGTTGAGTTCAAACTGTTTGTGTTATGGTTTGGTATTCAATTTGGTCTTTGGAATTCATACTTTGGCGCCTAGTGAGAGTTTAATAGGTGCTGCTTGGTATTTTCCATTACCATTTGGATTCACATACATGGACAGGAGATGGACTGATGCTGCAAGACATGATGTAATAGCTAGTGTAGTAGTTTCATATTTTCTATCTTTAGTAGTAGCTAGTAGCTTCATACATTTTATATGGTCATTTGGACACATTGTATGTTTTGGACCCATTTCTGGGATTTTATTTATATATTAGCCACTAGGCAGTCTGCCTAGTGGAATATTTGCTTAAAAAAAGAGTTAATTCTCTTAAAAGAAATGGTTTAAAAAGATTTAAAAGAAACAAAGAAAACAAAGGGAAGGGGGTCCTAGGTTTATTAATAATATGGATCACCCCACACAACATACGGTAATCACTCCTCAGTGAGGGGATACACGTGATATTAGAGTGGTCACCATGTCTACCCTTTCTCACCCCATTAAGGTATTAAAGTGTAGAATCGTCTCGTTTACTTATTGCATGCTATTACCCGCCCTAATCCTATCAGCCCCGGAGGCACTTGGGAATACAAATCCTAGTGGGAGGAGTTATTGGTCTTATTTGTGGTTTCAAAAGGTAAAATACTAATGCGACAAACAAAACACATATAACAAGTTTGGGGAAGCATATAAACAAATAAAAGGGTTCAAACAGACCTCCTTTAAAACAAAGAAAGCACATAATGTACCATGACTTGCATGTACTGTTAGGGTCTGATTAAAACTTAAACGGTGGAGGCAGATTGATTTATTACATAGTTCAGATAAGAAGCCCGAATCAGGCCTGCCTGTTGGTTGTAGCTGATAAAAGTCTCATTCAGTTTATAAACTTTCACCCTATGGCTTGCCTTAGTATTAGACGAAGACCCCTATAGGCATGATATCTACTGATTCCAGAAACAACGAGACCAACATGAATGCATACTGATTTGAGAAAATCGTCTGTTATTAAAGAAAGACGAGTTTTAACAAAAGAGCATGCGTCATCGTCACTGGTTTTAGAGCTATAAGCGAGTGAAATGATTCAGATTCGATTAAGGCTCCTATAGGCATGCTTTCTATGTTTGTCGATTTTGGACACTCTTATAAACGTAGTAAAAAAATGCAAAAACCTTATAGGCATGACATCTAGATGCTGAATTTCGTTTAAAGCCTATGAACATGATATCTAATGTAGTTGGTTATTTAAGACCTACGAACATGTTTGCCTGATGAGAAATGCATATGCAAGATTCAGAAAGAGCCTATAGGCAGGATATCTACATGATGTGCAGATATTCAAAAATTCCTATAGGCAGGATATCTATACGCTATGGAGAAGTTCAGAAATAAACTATAAACATGGTACCTATATGAGAATGCAAGATTCTTATAAACATGGTATCTATGCAGAAATTCTTATTGACATGGTATCTAGACGCGAATGCAAGATTCCGATAAACATGGTATCTATACAAAAATTCTTATGGACATGGTATCTAGATGCGAATGCAAGATTCCTATAGACACGGTATCTATATGAGAATGCAGAAATTCATAAACTCCTATAGGCAGGTTATCTACCCCTTTTTGCATACATAGTTACCCTCCCTCTTCACTGACCATCCCCGAGAGTTTTATTACAAAATTATTACAAACCAGAAAAAGTAAAGTAACGGAAAAATACATCAAAAATTTAAATGTACAACCAAGGAGAGCCTGATTCAGACTTCCTGTCTGAAGTATGAAGTAAATCAACTCCAGGAGATCATATTTCAAAACCTTTCACCTATTTGGGGTGTGTCAGAGTTCCCTAAGAATCTCATATGAACTCTGGGCAGTGCTTACACCCAAATGTATCATGGATTAAGCCATGGTGCAGTGTTGAAGGGCCAACCCTCAGGTGTCCAA
Source organism: Nicotiana tabacum (assembly GCF_000715075.1). Lineage (NCBI taxonomy): Eukaryota > Viridiplantae > Streptophyta > Magnoliopsida > Solanales > Solanaceae > Nicotiana > Nicotiana tabacum. The sequence continues at coordinate 54,227,099 of NC_134089.1, read as the reverse complement.
GTTCAGAGGCAGCTCGAGGTCCCAAGGCAAGGCTCATAAGAGGGGGGCAGAACTTAGGGACTAAGAGAGAGTGCAAGTGCAGAAGTAGGATTCTGAAAAGGGAAAAGGGAAAATGGAAGCAACTCACATCATTACATATAAGGGTATAGGGGAATGGGAAGTTGCAAGAGGCAACAGAAAAGTGGGCTGAATGGCTTACCCAGCAATGGGAGATGCTAACACACCCTCTGGCCTGTTTTCTTAGAGGTCAAGACCCCAGTGGTTCAAACTTAATTCATGGACAACAACTTACATTGCCATGCCTTAAGTCACCACTCAAAACACATAGGGTTGATAGAGCAATGAGGGTTCATAACAAAACACATATAAGGAAATCACCATGCTAATTTAAGTACTGAGATATACTGAAATAGCAGATGAACATGGATACAAAAGCAGTAATTACACATTGTTGTGGTGCTAAGAATTAATCAGGACATACCAGGTTTTTAGGGAAACAAGTAAAGGAAAGCAGTAAGTCTTGTAAAATAGGCCACAATGCAGTCAAGAAGAGAATATTATTATGAGAGAGTTTGAGTTCAGAAGGCTTCTGATGTTGTAGTGTATGAAGAGGGTCGTGTCTTTTTATAGTGTAAAAATCAGGCAGAAATAAGGCAAGAAAAACAGTTAAGGAACTGATTGTCAATCAATTACATAAGGCTTCCCTTAATTAAGGGATTCAGTTTCAAACGGTGAAAACCATTTAAGGAAAGAAATTGAGTAAGCACTTTGTGCAAATAAGGACAAGGTTTTGATATACACGGTTTGTGCAAATAAGGTAAGCAAATCAATTAACAAACAGTAAATCAAAAGAGTCTGAGATTTTGCATGAATGAATCAAGTCAGAAAAGGTGAAGAAGGGTTTTAACATAGGCCGAGTAACAAGGAGAATCAGCAAACAATGGAAAGAAATCAATCAAGCCATATTCAGAAGGAACTTTGCACTAATTGCAAATTTGAAAAACCATTTAGAGGAAATTCATCATATAAAAGGAGCATGTGAGCATGAAAGAAGGCTGACGTGTAAATTAGTAGAAAAATCCAGTGTAGAAGAGTTTAGCAAAAAGTTTAGCATTGTATGAAAACAAAGATGTCCAAACTCAGTTCAGAGACTCAAAGTCGGTCTGAAAGATTAAGGGTTCTAAAATAAAACCCTAGTTCAATCAAACCTCGGCAGAACCCCCAAATTCTAGGGTTTCCACCTTGAATCAAGTACAGAAATGAGGGGGCAAGTAGTCGAATCGAAACATGTTTAGAGGTTTTAGAAAAGAACTGAAACTTCTAACATGCTTCTTCCAGCAACATAACTCATGAATAGTATGTAAATACAATAGAGAGGTTCAAGGCAAACAGAGTAAAGAAACTAATTCGAAACACGATGAGAAAAGATTGATAAGAACAGTAGAAGAAAGCATGCTTAAGAAGATCCTTTTAAAAGAAACTTAAACAAAGTTCAATAGAAGAAAAATAGTAAGAACACTTAAGAACATGGTAGAAGAATACAGTAGGCGAAACATACCATAACATAGTAGAAGAAAATAACGGGACATAGTAGAAAAGCATACAAGAGCATAGTATAGAAAGCACAGTAGAAGAACATACAAGAACGGAACATAGAAAGCACAGTAGAAGAACACATCGTAGAAGGAAAACATAGAACACAGTAGAGGCAAATACACACAAAAGAAAAGGAATACAAAGTCAGAGAAACACTTAAGCATTTTCAGAAAACCCTAAATCGTAAAAGAAAGACTTTGAAAAGTAATTTTCGAAAGAAAAGTTAGGGAGATTGTTTGAAAACTCAAAGAGAGCACAAATACACAACGGATCTAAAGAGATCGGAGGAAACCTCGAAGGGTTAGGGTTTCAGAAGAACCCTAGAAATAAGAAAGGCTTTGAAAAGGACACCGATTTGAGTCGGAGAGGTCACAACCAGGCTCAAAACACCATGGTACGACGGAGCAAGGCCGGCGATGACTCTGGAACCTTAAATCGGCAGAGGTCTGGGTGCAAACCTTCGAGGCCAGGCCTTGAATCTTCAGAGATCAGGCATGTAAGAGCAACAGGAGGTAGGTATAAGACTCCCATAGCCCTGGAAGCCATGGATTCCGGTGGCTTTCAAGGTGGAAGGGGTGAGAGGCGGTTAGGGTTCTGAGAAGACTCGAGAGAGTTTGAGAGAGTGCAGGGTTTCAGAGGCGGCTGGGGTTGTAAAATGGATAGGGTTAAGGGGTAGGTCGGGATTAAAAAAGAAAAGGGTATTTGGTGGCCGTTGATCAAAGCTGTTGATCATTTTGATCAACGGCCTGGATTAATTGAGTAGGTGGGGCGGTTTAACAGGGTTGGGTTTGGGTCGGTTCAAATAGGGATTAGGTCACGGTAATTGTGTCTAAAATTGGGTTCAATTGGAGGTTCAAATAAGGCTAAAATTGAAATGAACGGGGTTAACATTTAAATAGCCTTTTCCCTTATTTATTTTATAAAAAATAGTAAAATAATTTTTGGAAATAAATTAAAGGTACTAAAATGATTAATAATACGTAATTATCAAATTAAAAATACTGGAGTCAATTTTATAATTATGAAAACAATTAAATAATAAAATAGGCTAATATCGCAATTATACGCAAATTAGCTAAACAAATTTGTAAAAATATGAAAAAATTATGCCAGCTATATTTAATATAAACATGAGAATCCAATAAGTGAATCACCCAAAATTATAATATTGGGGATAATTATTGTTTTTTTTGATAAAATAGGACAATAAATAGATTTAAAAATCTATACAAATTAAGAGAAAAATAGTAAAACCTTGGGACATACTTATATATGCATATACCTGCTATTTTGAAAGTATTTTGCATATAAAAATATACAGGAAAAACTTGAGTATCAACAACAGGTATGGACCAGTAGACTAATTAACTAAAGAAGGTCCAATTTATTCGGATGAAGCACATTCAAATAACAGAACTGGCAACTTTTAGGTAAAATTAAATACTAAATAAGTTCAAACAAATGCGAAACTGGCAAGGTCACACACAAAAGTAGACCAAAAGTGCTAAACTGGCAAGTGTAGTATGAGTACAACCGATCCAATGTACTCTGTAAGCGTCGATCCTAACCTCAACGATATAGTGACGAGGCTATGACAGGACACCCATGTGAATAAACCTGTATAGATAACAATATGCATACAACATAATAACAAATAAAGGCTAAACATGTACTTTTATGAGGGGACATGCGAAAGGGGGTACAAAATATGGTAACTACAACAGGGAATGATAATAAGAACAGTCAGCAAACTTTCAAGAAAGGAAACAGATATATATATAATGAGCAAAAAGTGCACGACATCACTCTTCATGCTTTCACTCTCAACCTCACCATGAAACAGTAATAATGACAGGACATCACCCTTCATACTTTTACTCTCAACGTCACCATAAAATGATAAATACGGCACATCATCACCCTTCATGCATTAACACTCAATATCATCATGAATCAATAAATATGGCACGACATCACCCTTCATGCTTTAACACTCAAATACGGCACGACATCACCCTTCGTGCTTTAAGACTCTCCCATACAATGAAATAATGAACATATAAAAATAAGGTGGTAGAGTAAGCAAGAACAGACCTTACGTCAACAATGGTTTCACAATACCAACCTCAACTTCAAATACAATATTCAAATTATCACAGATAACCCATAAATGCGGAAAGAACTATCAATTTAGTAACTAACTAGTGTAAGCATAGATATCATGATCAAAGAAAGCAATAAATCACAAGAAACAAGTCCCACCCGCATGCATTGACCCAACAACAATGCATAAGTACTCATCACCTCACATATACATTGGGTAACATTGTACCCAATATTTAAACAAGTTGAAAATAGGCAAACAAGTGCTAACCCGTCAAGTCAAGGTTAACCACGACACTTACCTGGCTCTAAAATCAACTCAAAGCTCAACCACGACTTTGCCTTTCAAACAAGCCTGCGAATCAACCAAATCTAGAAAATTATCAACCAAACAATTCAAAATAAGCCTTAGGAACTACCCACGAATGAAAAACATTTAATTTAGGTCATTATTGAAAAAGTCAACAAAAGTAAACTCCTGAGCCCGCTTGGTCCAAACATGAAATTCAAGCCAAAACCCGATTACCCATACACCCCCGAGCCCGGTTATGCAGTTTGTTTCAAAACCCGACCTCAATTTGAGGTCTAAATTCTAATTTTACAAAAAAATCCCTGATTCTACCTAAACCCCCAATTTCCACCATGAAAATTCTAGATTTTAGGTTGAAATCTTATGGAATGTAATGAAAGATTGGAAGAAAATAGGTTAGAATCACTTACCAATGAATTGGGGAAGAAGCGATCTTGGGAAAATCGTCTCTACGGTTCTCTAGGTTTGAAAATTTGAAAAATGAGAAAATTCTTGTCTAACTCAGCTTTTGACAGTTGCAGATGTTGCAATTGCAACCTGGGGTTAGCAATTGCGAACCCCCACAAATGCGAAAAATCTGCTATAAAATGTTCGCAAATGCGAACTCTGGTCCCCTGCAAATGCAACCTTTTGATCACAATTGTGATCCCTTGCTGAGCTAGCCATATTCGCAATTGTGAGCAAGACAAGAATTGGGTTCCTTGCAACTGCAAACAATGACCTTGCAATTCCGAGGTCAGAGACCTGCACCAAAACTGAAGCACACCAGCATTTTTCCTAACTCCAAACTCACTCTGTAGCCTATCCGAAACTCACGCGAGCCCTTGGGGCTCCAAACCAAACATGCACATAGTCCAAAAATATAATACAAACTTACTCGTGCAATAAAATCGCCAAAATAACACCTAGAACTATGAATCGGACACCAAATCAAATAAAAATTTCAAGAAAACTTATGAACTTATATTTTAACAACTGGACGTCGGAATCATGTCAAACCAACTTCATTTTTTACCAAATTTTACAGACAAGTCATAAATATAGTAATGGACCTATACCAAGTCGCGGAACCAAAATATGAACCCAATATCAACAAAGTCAAACATTGGTCAAACTTTCAATGTCGTAAGCCTTTTAGCTTTCAAATTACGGCAAAAATTGATAACTCAAGCTAGGGACTCTGAATTCGATTTTGGGTATATGCTCAAGTCCCAAGTCATGATATGGACCCACTGGGACCATCAAAACACAGACCCCGGTCTGTTTTCTCAAAATGTATCGAAGTCAACTCACATAGTTTTTAAGGCAAAATTTCATATTTTATCAATTTTTAACATAAAATCCTTTCGAAAAAACACCTGGACTGCGCATGCAAATTGAAGAAGGCTTAAAGAAGCTATCGGGGGCTTCAAAATACAGAATTAAGGTTTAAAACTCTGGATGACCTATTGGGTCATCACACAAGTGTTGAATGTAAAATGAAGAGTGTGAATGAGAAGGCTGTAGTTGAGAAAGATAAGTGTGGGGTGTACCCCAAGAAGGAAGAAAAAAAGTTGTCTGCATGGGTGTGTGCACTAGTTTGGCCGCGAAGAATGGAACACGACTTTGATTCAGACCCCGACTAGAGATTCGGGGAAGTTTCCTCTACCTTATGCTTTTTAATTGTGTGTCACGGGGACATGCCACAACCTAAAGTGTGGGGTGGGGGATATTTTTATGTTGTATGTATGTCTGTTAGTTTGGTTTCTTTTTGTTCATTTTGGTAGTTAGAGATAGAAAACAATTTGAAAAAAAACATAATTTTTTTTAAAATCTTCAATTTTTCCCATGATGGATATGATTTAATAGGTTTCTTGAGGGATTAAAGTTGAAGGAAAAATACATAAAGATTTTCTTTTGTTAGGAAGTGTATTAATTCCCCCTTGATTTTTTTTGTGTCGCGGTTCTTTTTCAAGGGTTTTGTTTGAACCGGGTGTTGTTAGTTTTTATTTTCGTTAAAAGTAGGAAACCTTGTCTTATGATTTGAATGGAAGAAATATCTATTCACTTTGTTATGCCTTGAGAATAGTGAATTCTTTAGTTGTGATGCTTAGGCTCAGTTTTTGACTCTTGTATAAGTACCTTAAATTGTATGATCTTAACTTTGATTAATTACATTGACTAGAGTGTCTTGATGAGTCTAATCCTAAATGAGTTATGTGCCATGTGTGTGTGAGGTTTTGTGTTATTATGTGCATTGCATTGGATGTCTAGAACTGACCCCATGTGTTTGCAAAGCGAAATGGTAGTCTAGTCAGTTTTGAAAGTGATATAGGTGTTTGTTTGTTGATTCAATTATATGCTATTACCCACCTAATTGTTATGCATCTTAGTTAACCCATTTGAGCATGTAATTATGTTTCCTTGTCAACCACATTACAAGTCTTACCCATTTGTTTTAATTGACCATCTATTTGAACCTTGTTCCTCTCATAAGCACTTGAATTGTTATGAACTTTGTAAAAGATAAAGTATGAGGTGGTTGGTTTGGCTTTTGAGTGGAACTATTGAAATAAGGAGAAAGGTGCAATGATTTAAAAAAGTAAGATCCACTTAAATTGAAAAAGAAAAGAAAAAAAATTCATTGTATTGTGGTGCAATATATTCCTTGATAAGGATAACTCTTGATGTAATTGTGCTTAAACAAGTAGGGGATTAGTGTAATTAGACGTGAAGGTGGAGTCATGGTTTGACATAAGTGTGGGGTTTTTAATGTTAAAGTGTATGTAAGGAATATGCCCGAATTTGGATTTTGGGGTCCGTAGGTTGATTTGATGCATTTTGGCAAAATTTGAAAAGTTGAAGGCTTGGAAGGTTAAGATTTTTGATTGGGAGTTGACTTTATTGATATTGGGCTCGGATTGCGATTCGAGAGTTGGAATAGCTCCGTTACATCATTTGGGACTGGCATGCAAAATTTGAGGTTATTCCGGATTGATTTGATATGATTCGGCGTGAGTTGTAGAAGTTGGAAGTTCATAAGTTCATTAAGTTCGATTCGAGATGTGTTTTGACATTGTTTGATGTGATTGGAGTACTCGAGCAGGTCCGCAATATGTTTTGGAACTTCTTGGTATGTTTGGACGGGGTACCGGGGCCCCCGGGTGTGTTTCAGACAATTTTTATGCTTTTGGACGGGTCTGCTTCGGGTGCGTCGCACCTGCACATTTTGGAGCTTAATTGAGGGGTTGATTCTGTGCAATTTGTGTCACTTTTGCAACGTTGAGGTCTAGGCGGGAGCTTCGCTTCTGTAAATTTTGGTGCGCAGGTGCGATGGCCGCTTTTGCGGCTCCGTGATGGCAGATGCGTAGTGGTTCGCTTCTGTGGTTCGTTTGGCGCTTCTGCGGTGTCGCAAGTGCGACCCCTTTTGCGCAGGTTTGAGGTTTAGACTGGTTAGTGGAAATCGCAGCTGTGGAATTTGGCTCGCAAATGCGAGTGCGTAGATGCGCAATATTTGTCCGTAAATGCGGAAAGGGCCGGACAGAAGCATATATTTCGAGGATTTGATGATTTATTCACTTTTTGAGTTGTAGACCTCGGATTTGAGCGATTTTTGAAGGGTTCTTCACGTGTTTGATTGGGGTAAGTGTTCGTTATCTGGAATTAATTATATTTCATGATTCCATAATTATTTTTATCATTAAATTAGTGAATTGAATGAGAAGAAATGGGATTTTTTATAAAATCTTTCAAAAATGTAAAATGAGGATTTGAAGGACGATTCGATATCGGAATTTGATAATTTTGGTATGGTTGGAGGAGAGGGAGGCCAAGAGGCCTCGTAGTTCTGGTGGTTTCAATAATGCCTCATGTGGAGGATAGTCCCACCACAATAAGGGTCGTCCTTATAGGCCCGCTCAGATGGCTCATCCATTTCATTGTGGTGCATTATCTAGCCATGGTTCATACATTGCTCGTCCGGGTCAGTCATCTTTCAGTGCCTTATAAGTAGGGATTTTGACTACTTATTTGCGCTCTTTCACTTTCATTTTAGACCAAAATTGCTTAAAGGTATTTTCGAAAACTAATGAAATGTCTTTGCTTGCAGGAGTACTGGAATATGAGCTAAAGAGCTCAAAATCAACTCAAGAAGGTGTAATTTTGGACAAGGACCAAAATGAGGCTAAAATGGCACTATGCGAACCACATAATATTGAGTATGGTCGCAGATCATGAAGAAACCCTCAGACAAGAAATGCTATACAAAGTACGGACCGCACAATTCTGTTACAGTCGTAGAAGGCAAAGATCAGAGAGATGGGATTTGAAGTTCAAGAAGAAATGCGGACCACATCATTATTGTGCCGCCGAATAATCAAAAGCGCGACCACACTATGAAATGTGCGGTCCGCAGAAGTCTCACAAAGCCAAAGCCCAAGGTCAAGGAGTTCGGACTGCACTGTAATTGTGCGGCCGCAGAAGGAAGAGTGCGGCCATACTCATAAATGTGTGATCCGCAGAAGTTGAAGGAGTGCGGCCACAACCCAGAATTGTGCGGCTGCAAACCTGGAACCTGTCAAGCCAAGTCCCAAGGTGCGAACCACACAGATAATTGCGGCGGCACAACTTTCGCAGGGGCAATTTCGTCGGGCAATTTCCTCTTAGTATAAATAGAACTTTTTGTCATTTTTAAGTGAAATTTTGTAAGTTGGAAGCACCTAAGTCATTTTTATTTACTGTATTGGGTAACATTGTACTATATTAGCATTTTAACATTACATTTTCTTCCCTTAATCATCTATTATGGATTTTATCTTAATTTCTTCTTTTATTTTTGCATTTTCCATGAGTAGCTAAATTTCTAGCTAGGGTTGTGACCCAGCCCTAGTGTGGGTACTTAATGGGTGTTTGATTTAGGGCTTGTTTGTGATTGGGTTAGTGATATTTAGCCTAGTTCTTGCTTGAAATTAAGAATTAATGGTTGCAAACATTGATTCATGCCTAATTGACTTAGTCTCTACTTGAGAAAGAGAGACTAAGTCTAGGAAAATTTGGCTAACAAGAAATTGGAGTGAACTCATTGATATCCCCAATTAAAGGTTTGAATCTAGAGATAGTAATACCCGACTTGAGCTTTTATCACTTGTTTTGTGCGATACCCATTTGGACTTGAGAAAGCCAAATTGGGAAAAACTACTCTAACTAACGAGAGGTATTGAGTGGGTAATTGCGTGTGATTTCTATATTACAACCCCTACCAATCAAATCTGCCCTAGAGTTTACAACCCATTAGGTAACCACCTAGGTGGAAGTCACGACCCTAGACCTTTTATTAACTTGAAAAACAACAACACCAAAAATATTGTCTCTTAGTTTTTCATTTGCAAACATTAGCATAATCATTAGAACAAGAAAGAAACAACCAAATATGTGGAAGTGCAATCTTGGTCACATCATACACCTAGTCTAGCTATATACCTAATCCCATATCTAACTCCCTGTGGATTTGACCCCGACTTGCGTTGGGTTTTTATTATAGCTTCGATCGCCTCACAACCTATATTTGTGGTGTGAGTTTGGGAGACATTAATTTTTGGCGTCGTTGCCGGAGAGTTAAACGAATTTAGCTATATATCTAGTTTTTTGTGTGATTTGTCTTCTTTTCCTTCCGAGTCACTAACTTTGTTTTTAAAATTTTAGGTATGAGAATGACTCTCAACAATGAGCCCATCTGGAATTTGCTAATGGGGGAGGACGTGAATAATGACCAAGTTGATGAAGTTCCTCTTGAATCTCAAGCAAATAGGCAAGGCCGACTGCCTCAGGATAATGTTCCCGTCCATCCCCCACCTCCACCAAGAGCGGCAGGTCACCGGGTATTGCCAAACGAGGGTTATGCAAGTGCTATAGTCCCGCCCCGTATTAGGACGGAAAACTTTTAAATCACCAATGTGATACTTACACTACTTGAGTAATGGAGAATCTTCACTGGGGCTCCGAGTCAAAATGATTACAAGCATCTCAAAGGGTTCGTCGATACTTGTTGGGGGAGCAAGCAAACCAATGTCTCCGAGGACGTGCTGCGATTGAGGCTATTTTCCTTTTCTCTATAAGGACTGGTTAGAGATATTACACAATCATTCCATCCATACATGGGATGAGTTGGCAAAAATATTCATTGCCAAATTCTTCTTTCCGGCGCATATGGAGACACTTCGGGATGAGATTCTTGCGTTCAAGCAAGAACCCAATGAGTCATTGCATGAGATTTGGGAAAGATATCGTATCATGGTTAAAGAGTGTCCGAATAATGATATGACCGAGGCCATGATCCAACAAACCTTCTACAGTGGGATTAACACAACACAACAATGTATGATAAATCAACTCGTCGGTGGGAACTTCATGAACATGCCTTATGCCGAAGCTTGTGAAATATTGGATGAGATGGTGGATACCTCATCGGCATGGCAAAGTAGAGCCAATGTTCCTCAAGGTGACCCAAATGTCATTCACCTAAATAAGGAACTACATGATCATGGTCAAGCTATTGCTGAGTTGACAACTACAATGAACCAATTGGCCACAGCTCAGCTTCAACGAGTTCAAGGGCCGAAACAAGTGAATGCAATGGAAGGTGTGAATATGATGATAAACAAGAGATGTCAAAAAAGTCAACAAAAGCAAAGCCATCCGGAACAATTCATGCAAGATGATAGTGGGTATGACCCGGATGATTCGTTCAATGAACAAGAAGAAGAAGTACAATATGTCAACAATTATCAAGGCCAAAGAAACAATGCTCAAGGAAAAAATCAACAACAATGGCGACCACAAGGAAATCAAGGAAATTAGAATTCAAGCAATCAAAGTTGTTGGAACAATCAAAACAACCAAGGAAATTTGAACAATCAAGGAAATTGGAATAGTCAAAATAATCAAGGCAATTGGAGTGGCATTGGGGAGGTAACAACCAAGGAGGGTGGAACAACAACAACAACAACCGGGGGTCGGGTTTTCAAAGGCCCCCGATGTTTCAACAACCAAGAAATCCACCTCCCTATCCTTCTCAAGGTCCGAGCTCTTCTAACAGTGAGATGGTTAGAATTGAGAACATGTTTTAATAGATGATGGAGAAGAGTTCCAACTCCGATGCTCAACTAGCATAGCACAACACTTCTATTAACAATTTGGAAGTTCAATTATGCCAAATCTTGCAAGATTTGAACACTTATCCAAAGGGGGCACTACCAAGTGATACGGTGGTAAACCCGAAGGGCGGGAATAACATGGGACATGCTATGGCTGTGACTACAAGAAGTGGAAAAGGTGGAGATGCAACCACCTCAAATCAAAGAAGAATTGTGGATGATGATGTTGTGGTTCAAGAAGATGAAATTCCAAGCAATATTGTTCAAGCTAATGAAGAAGTGAGAATTGATATTGATAAAAATGTGGAGGAGACGCAAGAAGAAGTGAACCCGTCTAGGGAACACGTGATTGACATGTCAGAACCGGTAGTGCCAAAGGCTAATGCACCAATGCCAAGGCTTCCTCCTCCTTACCCTTAAAGGCTTGCAAAGCAAAATAGTAAGAACCAATTCAAAAGGTTTATTGATATGATGAAGAGTTTGACTATTAATGTTCCATGGTTGAGGCCTTGGAGAAAATGTCGGGATATGCTAAGTTCATGAAGGATTTGGTGACAAAGAAAAGATAAATGAATTGTGAGACTATCAAAATGACACATCAAGTGAGTGCTATTGTGCACTCAATGGCTCCTAAGTTGAAAGATCCGGGTGCTTTCATAATCCCATGTATAATTGGCAGTGCCGACTTTGCCAAAGCATTATGTGATCTTGGGGCGAGTATCAACTTGATGCCCTATTCGGTGTTCAAAACTTTGGGAATTGGGCAACCAAGACCCACATCTATGAGGTTGCAAATGGTAGTTGTGCAATGAATAGGTCTTTGGGTATTATTGATGATGTGTTGGTTCGTGTTGACAAGTCCATCCTCCTGGAGGACTTTATGATTCTTGATTTTGAAGTGGACTTTGAGGTGCCTATCATTTTGGGTAGACCTTTCCTTTCTACGGGGAATACACTTGTTGATGTAGAAGCCGGTGAGCTCACTTTTCATGTGGGTGAGGAAAAATTGGTCTTCCATGTGTGCAAATCTATGAGGCAACCAAACAGCAATGAAGTTTGTTCGTTCGTGGATTTAGTGACTGATCCTATTGATGATGCTAGTGCTACAATGAAAGTTGAGGACAAACTGGAAGTCATTTTGCTCAACTTTGATGATGATGAGGAGAATGATGGCTATGTGGAGTGTGTGAATGCATTGCAAGGAATAGGGTCATACACTTATAAGCCCTGCAAGCTATGCTTGGATCTTTAAAATCAGAAAATTCCTCCAACAAAGCCCTCAATCAAGGAGCCTCCCACTTTGGAGTTAAAGCCATTGCCTCCACATCTCAGGTATGAATTCCTTGGCCCTTCTTCTACTTTACCGTTTATCCTGTCTTCTTGTTTGACTAACATGCAGGTAGAGTCCACATTGGAGGTGCTACAAAGGAGGAAAAGAGCAATTGGATGGATATTGGCGGATAGCCGGGGCATAAGCCCCGCCTTTTGCATGCACAATATTATTTTGGAGGAGGGTGCCAAACCCTTTGTTGAACATCAAGGAGGCTAAATTAAGCAATTCAAGAGGTGGGCAAGAAGGAGATAATCAACAGTTGGATGCTGGGGTTGTTTACCCCATTTCCAATAGCTCATGGACTTCTTCGGTGCAATGTGTCCCAAAGAAAAGGGGCATAACTGTGATAACAAATGACAAGAATGAATTGATCCCCACAAGAACTATCACTGGGTGGAGAGTGTGCATGGACTATAGGAAGCTCAACACAGTCACTCAGAAAGATTATTTCCCGCTTCCATTTCTTGATCAAATGTTTGATAGGTTGGCCGGACGTGCTTTCTATTATTTTCTCGATGGGTATTCCGGATACAATCAAATTCTCATTGCTCTAGAGGATCAAGAAAAAATCACCTTCACTTGTCTCTATGGTACTTTCACATTCTCGCGGATGCCATTTGATTTGTATAATGCACCAGCGATTTTTCAATGGTATATGATGGCTATTTTCACCGACAAGGTGGAGGATATTCTTGAAGTCTTCATGGTTGATTTTTTCATGGTTGGGAATTCTTTTGATGATTGCTTGAACAAATTGGATAGGATCTTGGCTAGATGTGAGGAGAAAAATTTGGTGTTGAATTGGGAGAAATGTCACTTCATGGTCGAGTAGGGCATAGTCCTCGGCCACAAAATTTCAACACATAGTATTGAGGTTGACAAGGCCAAAATTGAGGTGATCTCCAAACTCCCTTCCCCACATCCGTGAAGGGAGTGAGGAGCTTCTTGGGTCATGCGGGGTTCTATCACCGATTCATCAAGAATTTTTCCAAAGTGGTAAACCCCTTGTGTAAAATTTTGGAGAAGGATTCCAAGTTCCATTTCAACGAAGATTGTATGAAGGCATTCGAATTGCAAAAGTTCAAGTTGACTACTACTCCTATTATCACTGCACATGATTGAAGCTTACCTTTTGAGCTCATGTGTGTCGCTAGTGATGTGGTGGTTGGAGTGGTGTTAGGGCAACGTATCAATAAACACATCTTCCATCCGGTCTACTATGCTAGCAAGACCATGTATGATGCCCAATTCAACTACACAGTGACAAAAAAAGAGCTCTTTGCTATTGTGTTTTCTATGGAGAAGTTTCGCCCGTATTTGATGGGTACAAAGGTAATTGTTCACACTGACCATGCAGTGCTTCGATATTTGATGAGCAAGAAAGATTCTAAGGCAAGGTTAATGCGGTGGGTGCTTCTATTGCAAGAGTTTGATCTAGAGATTCAAGACCGCAAGGGTAGTGAAAATCAAGTGGCGGACCACTTGTCTCAATTAGAGGAGGAGGGGAGGCCACATGACGGCCTAGAGATCAATGACTTCTTCCTCGATGAGCAATTACTAGCCATTTAAATGACTGGGATGCCACGGTTTGCCGATTTAGCAATCTATCTTGTGAGTGGCATTGTAACGAATGAGTTCTTTTCAAACCAAAGAAAGAAGCTCAAATGGGATTGCCTTGACTATTATTGGGATGAGTCGTATCTTTTTCGGATATGTACCAATGGTGTGATCTGATGGTGTGTGCCAGAGGAAGAACAAATGGGAATTCTTAAGATTTGCCACTCTTCATCTTATGGTGGTCACCATGGTGGAGCGAGAACGACAACAAAAGTGTTGAGTTGTGAATTCTATTGGCCTACTTTCTACAAGGACGCTAGTGATCTAGTCGAGCGTTGTGATGAATGTCAAAGGATCGGTGGGATTTCTAAGAAGAATGAGATGCCCCTCACCACCATCTTGATAATTGATATCTTTGATGTTTGCCGTATTGATTCCATGGGACCGTTCGTGAGCTCTTATGGGAACACTTACATTTTGGTAGCTGTGGACTATATGTCAAAATGGGTTGAAGTCGTGGCTTTACCCAACAATGAAGCTCGAAGTGTGGTGGAATTCTTGAAAAAGAACATCTTCACGAGGTTTGGGACCCCAAGAGTCATTATTAGTTATGGGGGTTGGCATTTTTTCAACCGGTCTTTTGATACCTTACTCACAAAGTATGGTATCACTCATAAAGTATCGACCCCCTACCATCCTCAGGCAAGCATACAAGTTGAAGTCTCCAATCGAGAGATCAAAAGTATTTTGTCAAAAACTGTGAATGCCAACCGGACGGATTGGTCAAGAAAGCTTGATGAAGCTCTTTGCGCTTATAGGACATCCTACAAGACGCCGATTGGGATGTCTCCATATCGATTGGTGTTTTGGAAGGCGTGTCATCTTCCGATGGAACTTGATCATTAGGCCATGTGGGCATTGAAGAAGTTGAACCTTGAGTGGGATGTTGCCAAAAACTTAAGAGTGGAACAATTGAATGAGGTAGATGAATTTCGGTATCATGCCTATACGAGCTCGTCCCTTTACAAGGAGAAGATGAAGTACCTCCATGACAAGTACATCCACAACAAGAAGTTTAAAGAGGGTAATCTTCTTCTATTGTTCAATTCCTGGTCACGGATGTTTCCGGGCAAGTTGAAGTCAAAATGGAGTAGGCCATTTCAAGTGGTGAATGTTGTCACACCTCCTTTTTCCCAATGGATAGGGAGTTTTTCCAATTAAAGTAATATTAATTGAAATGAGATTATTTATTTTATTTTAGAGTCACCACTTGGAATAATTTATGGTGTCCCAAGTCACCAGTTTAATTTAAATTCCAAATTGAGGAAATTTAACTCTATTTAAAGTCTGCGAAACCAGAAGACCGGGTAAGGAATTCTGTTAACTTGGGAGAAGGTGTTAGGCACTCCCGGATTCCGTGGTTTTAGCATGGTCGCTTTTAATCATACCTGGCTTAGTTAATTGATTATTATGCGTTTAAGAACCTATGTGTGTTTTACCTTTTGCCGCTTTTAATTGCTTGATTATTCGTGATTGTGGAATTATTTTAAAACGAGTCACGCGTACGTGTACTCATTTAGTTTGGTATGGTAAGAATCATGTCGCGCGTACATGTACACAATTAATAACATTTTATTACTATGAGGATTGTCCGGCCAAAGTCGCGCGAACGCGTACTTTGATTTATTTGTGGAAAATCATAATTATGCCACGAAAACGTATACGTAACCATGATAATAGATTAGCACACGCCAAAAGCATTCTATAGTTTGCCTACCCGAGTATTAACGGCCTAGCATGCTCTTATGACTAATTAACTGAATAAAGTAATAAACTCTAATTTTCTTTTATTTAACGTCAAACTCATGGCCTAATAATTGACTAAATAAGCAATAGACCCAATAAAATCAAATTTCCTCTCATTTAATGACAAGTTCGTGGCCAAATATTATTATAAGTTCTGCTAAACTAATTCAGCCCATTTAATTGAGGTAAAACATTCAATTCTAGTAGATCAATCAAACTAATTAAAGAAGTTAAAACCTCGGTTAACTCACGTTCTTGCCGACTCAATGTATTAATTCAAATGACTTTCCTAAAACGAAATTTAGCATATACGCACATTAGCAACCGATCTAATTTAACCAAATTGTACACCAAGATAGAATTTCAAGGCACAGAAGATAACCATCTTTATCAAACTCATTCACAGGAATCATTCAAGAAACATTGAAGAAGAAATTTAGAAATGGACCTCTATTGATGCAAATTTTCACCATGTACAATGAAAGAAAATTTCCAAAGCGGCAGACAAGACGAGCTACTGATGCGAACCTCAAACCGGTGACAAAGCCTCGAACGGAAAATTACGGCTTGCAATCTCGATCGACCTTGCAAACTAGTGATTTAGTGGCTATTTTTCTAAGGTTATGAAGGTGATTAGGGCTGTTTTGGATGACGCTTTGCTGATGGTTGAATAGCTGAAGTGGTAGCAAGAAAATCAATGGAGTTACAACTGTTTCAGGGTGGTTTTGGCACTATTTCTGGGTGGATTTGGACTGATTTTTCGAAACTGGTTTTGGAAGTGTTTCAATAGTTGTTTGGCAGAGCTTTTGATGGAGGAAAGGAAGCTCTATTTCGCCGGTGGTTTGGGGAGCTACTGGGTTGGCATTTTTATGGCAGTTTAAGGTGGAGGAAAAAGGTGAAGAAGAAGAAGAAGAAGCAACGAAGAAGGTGAAAGCCAAATCACTTTCCAGCCTTCCTCTCTCTATATCTATTCCCAGATCCGTTTTTCATTTTTATTTCACATTTTCTCTTCCTCTTTTATTCTCTGTGTGTGTGTGTGTATTTTTGGAGTGAATCCCCCTATTAGTTACTTGGGAAGAAGGTTAATAGAAAAACCCCCGGCCATACCGTGTGGTCCCCCCTTCGTTTTTTGTTTCTTTTTTAGCTTCCCCGTCTGTGTCTAATTGTGTGTATTTATGAGTGGAAGGTATAGTTGTAGTTATATGGATTAATTGGTGGCCAAGGAAAAAGAGTGTGTATGTGCATGTGAGTTTTGAGGGAGAGCATGTGAGTTTGTTACAAAAGATAAGGAAGAATAAAAAGTGTTGAAAAATTCCAAGTATGGTAAAAAATTAGGTTCTCACAACTGCCCCTCTTTTCTTGGAAACATGAAGAGTTTTCAAGCAAAGTGTGACTAATTTTTTACCAATCTTTATTTAAAAGGGAAAATAAACAAAGAAAAGGGTACAACCGAGTCCTGGTTTTGGACAATCTACATATCCCGGGTCATAAGAGAATCAGGTCGCATGTAGTTCAAGGAGAATGATGGAATGATGAGTTGGAGAGTCGAGTGAGGTTCCGTCGAGGCTTCGGTCCGTGGTCCTGCTATTACATCAAAATCAAAATATAAAGGAACTAAACAAGCCTATCACCTATGAGTTACAAGATTCCTATCTATAAGTCTTCCGAAGCTTGATCTTGATTCTTGAATAGTTCTTCATGTAGACTTTTGATTTGAACCTTGATGCTTGCTATCTGTAGACATTAGTTCATTCTTCTAAGGCTTCTTCTGAACAAAACAGGGAATGCAGTGCTCATGACTTCAGCTATGTCTTAAGCAGTTCACATCTTTCATTTGCTTCTTCATTTTGGATTCACTTTTTTTTTCTTTTCTTTTCTTTATTCTGGATTGAAACTTCTTTATTTGGTCATCTCGCACCTTGTGCCTTGAGGTAAAACCTGCTCAGACACCAAAACAAACAAACAAATAAAAATTTTCTGCCCTAGTTTTCACTAGAAAAATTTCGTGAGTTATTGTAACAAAATTCTAAACTACTTCTTTATTGAAAGCAATAAAAGTTCGAGAATGGTGTACCCCGAAAAGATCTTGATTGTTTTTTTTGTGGGGATGGTGTTCCATTATTGATAAAAAGATGTCTCAACTAAAGATTGGTGTACCTTATGTTGGAAAACACAGCTAGGGATTGGTGTACCCTATACTGGTAAGGAGATCGGGGAGTGGTGTACCGTGTATTTAAGCTCACATCAACTAGGAAGTGGAGACCCTATGTTGGAAAAGGGGGACTAGGGAATGGAGATCCTATGTCTAAAATAAAATCAACTAGAGAGTGGAGACCCTATGTTGGAAAATGAGACTAGGGAGTGGAGACCCTATGTTTAAAATAAAATCAACTAGGGAGTGGAGACCCTATGTTGGAAAGGAGACTAGGGAGTGAAGACCCTATGTCTAAAAAAAATCAACGAGGGAGTAGTGACACTATGTTAGAAAAAGAGACTAGGGAATTGTGTAGCCTATGCTAAAATGAACCAAGAAGGATTTTTGTTTTTGGTTTTTTGGTTTTTTAGAAGAATAATTTTCATTTGTTTTTCAATCCTGATTGTTTCGCTCCCAATTCAATTGATGTTTTGTGACTCAATCAGCCTTATCCCAACTGGAGATCTTCGCTTAGGTTAACTTTTTTGATATCTGGAATGACTTCCTACTTTTTGAGCAATTTGTCTATCAGAGAGAATCACAAGTTATCTTTGCTTGCGCCAAGTAGGCTGACAAGAGTCTTTTGGGGGAGCCTTTGTATGAATCCTCAAGGTATGTTGACAGTAACAACTAAGTTCACTGGCCAAATTTACTTTATGCAACTGAAAGGTTGGTAGCAGATTTTGAAATATTTTCTTGCTTGTTTTGACAAGGACGAACTCAGAGTGAAGGACACAATGATGCAAAGAAACAATATTAACAAGAAATGCCCCTGTCAGGAAGGATAGAAGGAAGGTTTTTTTTTCAATAACTAGCCTTAATGATCATGAGATGCATTTTGGACTTAACGGCCTGATCTATTAAACTGATCCAACCTTTCCTTTTACCATTCTTATGACCTCTGAAGTCGGGCTTGTTCGTGTCAATTCTTTATATCTACCTCATGACTCACTTTTGACTAGTGGTGCCCCGAGGAGTTTTGACCAATGCATCTCTTTCATTTATTTATCTTACTTACCGTCTCTTTAGGGTTTTCACTAGTAAGACTCTCTCATTTTTCTTTTTTTTTCTTTCTCTTTTTTATGAGCAACTTGACAGTGTTCTAAGTCATGTGATAACTGATGCTCATTGCATCTTGGCATTTTTGAAGGCTGATAAGGAGATCTTTATTTGGAAGGTTTTTGGATGGGGTTGGAAAGAAAGAACAACATGAAGGCGCAAAGTAGACTCAATATGATTGGTTGCACACTTACAACTCTTGGAATCGACTCTTTCGAAAACAAACTCATGCCCCAATTTTAGATACTAGTTTTTTTGAATTCTTATTTGGTTGGACCGAACCGTGTAAGGCTTCCTACGTATCCTTTTTTTAAGGAATCACGTCAAATGTAGTTCAAACATCTGACCTAACTCTTTTTTCATCTTTCTTTTTGTTTCTTTTTTTTCTTTTTTCTTTTTTCTTTTTTCAAAACAAATTGCCCTAGCTTCTATTTTCCAGGGGCATGGACCTTTGACTGTTTTTTTTATTATTATTATTTGAACTTTCTAAGAGTTGCCGCAATTTGTACTCTTGGGGCATGGACTTTTTTTTTCATCATTTGTTTTTCATTTTTTTTCCAAATTTTTTACTTTTAACTCGAAACTTGATTCCAAAAGAGGGTGGTCAAAGAAAATAACACATGCTCAAAAGGGGTACCGAAGGGTATAAAGTGTTTGAATAGCCGAAAAAGGCCTTCCAGCCTCGAGAACACCAAACATAGTATCCCTTCTTGATCACAACATTGATGAACATATATGTCTTCTTTGTGTGTCGTGGTCAAAAGAAACTTTCCATCCATTAATGTCAAACTTTCCACCAAACTTCAATTGATTCTTCCTCAAACCCAATCTTCACAATGATTTGAAGGTAAAGATCATTCACCTCTACGAGTATGACTATTCCAGTTACACATGAATTTTACTCGAGCTTAATTCCAAAGTATTTCGATTATTTATTCATCCTCAAAAGTGTCTTTTTCTTAATTATCCAATTCAAGACTAAATTAGCTTTCTAGGATCTCGCCAAAAATTCCGCATGCATGTCATGTTACTAGAACTAGCAGGAAAAGGATTAAGCACAGAATGACATAAAAGGACAAACCATATTTCATTGAATAAAGGATGGAAAGTTTGGACAACAAGACAAACAACCTAAAATCCGAGTTACAACCCCTAAAATAACTCAGATAATGGAAATAGCAACAAAACAAACTGACAAGACTCACACAGACAAAACAAATGGATGGAAGGGTTTGACTCAATAAAATATATAAAATTTGGATCACAGCCCTGAAATAACCCAGATAATAGAAAAAATATCAAAACAAGCTACCAATATTCCTTCTTAGTGAAGAGGGAATGACTTTTCAATTGCTAAGCTTGACATTTAGCCACAAATTTGCTATTAGAATCACCAGGGCCTTCTCCAATTTCAATTAGTTTTTCCTGGATCATCCTTTCTTTTTCTCTTTTCAAATCCTGACAGCTTCCAATATTGTGCCCCTGGGTATTGGAATGGTATTCACACCTTTTAGAAGGGTCAAAACTTCTTGTGCGTAGGTCCACATGATTTGGAGGAATAGGTGCAATCATGTCATAATGCTTTAATTTCTCAAACAAGCTTGCATAGGACTCTCCTATTGGTGTAAAATTATCTTTGAACCTTTGTTCCCCTTTATACCCCTAGCTTGGAACTTGAGAATTTTGTGGAGGATGGTGGAGATTTTATGATGCTCGTACTCACCTTCTGGGGTGTTTTGGTGGATAGACAACATACTGAGGTAGAGCAACAGAGTATTATGGGTTCTGAGGTGGATAGTAGTGCTCAAGGGAATTATCGAAAACCAGACGAGGCTGGTCATACCTTCGAGATGCTCTCTTAGGACCTCTTCTCGACCTTGATGTCATCATGGTTTCTTCATCCTTCTCAGTCGTGTCACTAAAATTATCAGATTCTATCTGGACAGCCTGATTGCGGCTTTGAGAACTGCTTGACTTATAATTCTGCCTGTCTTAAGGCCATTCTCAACATTTCCCCCATTTTGATTGCTTTCGAGAAGGATTTGCCCACTGCAGACATCATGTTTAGAAAATAATCTAGCTCTTGAGCCTGAATGAAGACAGTGATTAGCTCGTAGTCATCCATGGGTGACATAAATCTAGCCGCTTGCTCTCTCCATTTAATGGCATACTCCCTAAAAGTTTTGGCTGGTTTCTTCTTCAGGTTGGAAAGGGAATTGCAGTCTGGGGCGATGTCAATATTGTATTGGAACTGTTTGACAAAGGTCTATGCCATGTCATCCCAAACATACCAGGGAGATGTGTCTTGATCCATAAACCATTCGGAGGCTACTCCCGCAAGGCTTTCCCCAAAATAAGCCATCAGTAATTCTTCCTTTCCTCCCGCACCTCTTAGCTAATTGCAATGTCTTTTCAGGTGGGCTATGGGGTCTCCATGTCCATCATACTTTTCAAATTTATGAGTCTTGAAACCCAGTGGAAAATGAACATCGGGGAACATAAATAGATCCATGAAGGCAATACTCTTCTGACCTGCCAGCCCTTGCATGTTTTTTAACTGTTGTTCTAAGCTTTTCACTCTTTGGGTCATTTCTTCCTGTGACATCTTTTGGGTAGGCTTCTAGATCTTTGCAGGAAGATCAAATATGTACGAGTGGTACTCAGGAGAGAGGTACTGTTCTTGCTGGGTAGCAAATTGTGACTCATGAGTTTTCCTTTGCATTACCATCGGCTATGGGATGGTGAAGACAGACATAACAGTAGTGGTTATCTGATTGGCTGTCAATGGCACACTTTGGTAGCGCACAACACAAGTTTCAGTTGTATTGTATAGTTGGGATAAAGAATGAACCCATGTAGATAAGATTGATCAGACAATGAGACTGGAATGGTAGTAGTCGAGATGGATGTGAACTCTAGGAAACCATGAATAGAAAAAGGTTGTCCTTGGCCATTGGCCCATGATTGACATATTTCGGTCATTTGTTATTTCAGCATTCTATTTTCCTCAACCACAGTAGACTCTTGTTGAACCCTCTGACGCTGAGTCTCTTGAGCACTTGTAACAGCTTCAATGCCAGTTGTCAATGGCATTTTTCCCTTGGATCTTGTGTTTCCAGCTTACCACAAACCGACCACCTCAAACTTTCTTTACAATTCAATACAAGTGACACGTTAGAATGAACTCAGTTGATCCTTATTATTTTCAACATTATTTTTTCTATTTTTTTTTCATTTTCATTTTTTTGTTATTTTTAAATGGTCGATCGAACCTGAGGTGGATTGCCTACGTATCATGTGGAGACATGAATCAGATCTTGCATAGTTCGGGAAGATCAGGAATAAAGTAAATAAAGTAGCCCTTTTTTGGGATTTTGAATATTGGTTTAATTTTCGAAAAAAGACTTATAAAGAAGAAAGAAAATATTTTTGGATTTCGATTTGTTTATACTATTGTTTTTTTTTGAGAATTTTTGAAAAGAAAGATTTATAAAGAAGAAAGAAAATACTTTTTTTATGAATTTTGATTTTTTTTTTCGTTTGGAAATTAGAAAGAAAAATTTCTAAAGAAGAAAAGAAATATTTTTTGATTTTGGGACTTTTATTTTGAATTTAAGAAAGAAAGACTTCTAAAAAAGAAAGAAAATATTTTTTTTACTTTTCATTTTAGTTTTCAAAAGAAAAACTTCTGAAGAAGAATAAAACTATTTTTTAATTTTGAGAAGAAATTAGAAGAAAAATATATACATTTTTGGATATTTTTAAAAAATTGGGGTCTCAAAAAAGACTTTTCTAAAGAAGGACATAAAGAAAAATTGTTTTTTGGATTTTTTGAAAATTGTGGGCTAGAACCGATGAGGTTTGCTTACATATCTCGCATCCGTTGAGAATCAGACCAGCGTAGTTCGGTCAGAAGCGGGGAATATTTTGAAATCTCAGTCTATTGTTTTTCAAATTTTTTGATTAAAATCTCTTATTTTCTCTAATCTTGTTTTTTCTCATTTATTTCTTTAATTCTACAAGCCAGTCAACATGCAGGACCGAATCAAACAAACTGCACAAGTAGCACGTAAGATGCATTAGGATGTTCTTTTAATTTTAGGTACACTTGTACTAGACAAACCTAACCTCTATGTTGAG
This sequence comes from Nicotiana tabacum, assembly GCF_000715075.1. NCBI lineage: Eukaryota > Viridiplantae > Streptophyta > Magnoliopsida > Solanales > Solanaceae > Nicotiana > Nicotiana tabacum. The sequence continues at coordinate 54,203,871 of NC_134089.1, read as the reverse complement.
TCCCCAAAGTCAAATGCACGGATGCAAACAAACGTTCCTACTAGAGATCTGAGATAAGGCTATGTTTTTTTAGGTTTAAATCATAGGGGGACTGCTTTAGACCTAGCTTACCCAAGCGGTCGAGCCAAGGTGGGGGCAATGTACTGGGAGCATGAAAGTTTACCTGGCCTAGTTACTGATCCAGCCTCATTCTATTTGGTATGAATTCAAACAGAAAAGTGGGCCACACGTATGTGTGCACCATATTTTTAGAAGACTCAGAAGGGAGGCGTAAGAAGACAGTTTAATACAGTTCAAATAATATCAAAGCGGTAAATGAGTGGCAATTAACATATTAGGTCCACAAACATAGTAATATCAGCAAACAATAAAGCCAAGTACATATTACATTACAAGTTCGAATTCTAAACCCTAAACAAGAGACTCTGGGTTCGATTCCCAGCAGAGTTGTTAGAGCGGTCACACCTCCTTTTTCCCGAGGGATAGAGAGTTTTTCAAATTAAAGTGATATTAATTGAAATGGGATTATTTATTTAATTTCAGATTCACCACTTGGAATAATTTATGGTGTCCCAAGTCACCGGTTTAATTTAAATCCCAAATCGAGGAAAAATGACTCTATTTAAAGTCTGTGAAACTAGAAGATCGGGTAAGAAATTTTTTTAACCCAGGAGAAGGTATTAGGCACTCTCGGATTCTGTAGTTTTAGCATGGTCGCTTTTAATCGTACCTAGCTTAATTAATTAATTATTAAGTATTTAAGAACCTATGTGTGTTTTACATTTAGCCGCTTTTAATTACTTGATTATTCGTGATTATGGAATTTTTTTATAACGAGTCACGCGTATGTGTACTCATTTAGTTTGGTGTGTTAAGAATCATGTCATGCATATATGTATACAATTAATAACTCTTTATTATTATGACGATTGTTCGGCAAAAGTTGCACGAACACGTACTTTGATTTTTTTTGTAGAAAATCATAATTATGTTACGCGAACGTGTACGTAACCATGATAATAGATTAGCACGCGCCTAAAGCATTATAAAGTTTGTCTACCCGAGCGTTAACGACCTAGCATGCTCTTATGACTAATTAACTTAATAAAGCAATAAACTCCAATTTTCTTTCATTTAACGTCAAGCTCATGGCCTAATAATTGACTAAATACACAATAGACCCAATAAACTCAAATTTCCTCTCATTTAATGACAAGCTCATGGCCAAATATTATTATAAGTTCTGCTAAATCAATTCAGCCCATTTAATTGAGATAAAACATTCAATTCTAGTAGATCAATCAAACTAATTAAAGAAGTTAAAACCTCGGTTAATTCACATTCTTGCCGACTCATTGTATTAATTAAAACGACTTTCCTAAAACAAAATTTAGCATATACGCACATTTGCAACCGATCTAATTTAACCAAATTGTACACCAAGATAGAATTTCAAGGCACAGAAGATAACCATCTTTATCAAATTCATTCACAGGAATCATACAAGAAACATTGAAGAAGAAAGTTAGAAATGGACCTCTATTGCTATAAATTTTCACCATGTACAATGAAAGAAAATTTCCAAAGCGGCAGACAAGATGTAACGACCCGATCGGTCGTTTTGAGCTTTTGCACTTCACTCGCCAGTTCTCGGGCATGAATTACCCCATGTGGTGTATTATGACTTATGTAAATCGTTGGTGTTAGGTTTCAGATCAATCAGAATGAATTTGGAAGATCAGTCTCAGTTGAAAGCTTAAAATTTGATAGGTTTGATCAAGATTTGACTTGTGTGTATTTGATCTCGGATTGGAATTTTTATGGTTTGGTTAGCTCCGTTAGGTGATTTAAGACTTAGGGGCACGATCAGAATGAGTTTTGGAGTTGTAGAGAATATTTAGGCTTGAATTGGCGAAGTTGATATTTTGGCGATTTCTTGTTGATAGGCGAGATTTTTGATATAGGGGTCGGAATGGAATTCCGAGAGTTGCAGTAGCTTCGTTGTGTCATTTGGGATGTGTGTGCAAAGTTTCTGGTCATTCGGACGAGATTTGATAGATGTTTTGATCGAAAGCATAATTTAAAAGTGCTTGGAGTTCTTAGGCTTGAATCCTATATTAAATTGGTAATTTGATGTTGTTGTGAGCACTCCGAGTTTTGAACAAGTTTGAACGATGTCATGGGATGTGTTAGTATAATTGGTTTGAAGTACCGGGTAGGTTCCGGGATGTTTTAGGCCGGAAATCATAGCTGTAGCAGGTCCAGAAAGGTTGCAGGCCTCGGAACCCACCAGCGCGGTTCGTACAAAAAGAAGTGCATCCGTGGTAGGTGCTATGCGGACCGCACAAAATGAAGTGCGGCCGCGGTAGGTGCTGTGCGGACCACACAAAATGCAGTGCGGTCGCAGTGGGGAACATTTCACTGGTCCTACTTTGGAAGCTCATATCTTGTGATCTACAAGGAATTATGAGATAATTCAAAAGCGAAAGTTGCAGCCCTTCGTGTCTAGTTTCCATAAAGGTAAAAATATCACAATTTGGACATCCGTAGCAAAAGTTATGGATAAAATACTAAATCCCATCACTGCAGATAAAAACCTGTGCGACCGCAGTCGTTTTTGTGCGGTCCGCAGATATGGAAATCCATGGGGTAATCTACAAATACGAGGTTTTGGATTTTATTTAATATTTTGACCTAGAGAGCTCGAATTTGGCGATATTTCGAAGGTTTTTCAAGAAATTCATCGGGATAAGTGATTCTAACTCAGATTCGGCTAAAGTACATGAATATATCATTGAATTCATCATTTAATTTGTGATTTGGGATGAAATTTGGGATAAATATTTTTGGAATCTTCCAAAAATATATAATGATGATTGAAGGACCAAATGGTACCGGAATTGGATAATTTTGGTGTGGTTAGATCGTGAGGGTATGAGGATTCTGAAAATGTAAATTTTACCCGATTCCGAGAAGTGGGCCCATGGCTCGGGTTTTGTTAAATTTGGGATTTGTGCCATTTATTGATTGTTTTTGCTTGGGCTTCATTCCCTTAACATATTTTGATGTTCTCGTTCTGATATTGGATAGATTCGACGCACGTGGAGGCTGATTTGAGCGGCAAGGGCATCACGAGCTAGATATTTAGCCGGTTCGAGGTGAGTAATGATTGTAAATGATGCTCTGAGGGTTTGAAACCCCGGATTGCAAATCGTAGTGCTATATTGAGGTGAGACACACGCTGGATGACAGGCGTGGGGTCGTGCACTCTTGGGGATTGGGACTTGGTCCGTCCCGATTGATGATTTTATCGCGTATTTGACTGAAACTTATTTGCTATCATCATGATTTGGGCTGATTGCCATATTTGGGCTTTGTGCCAATTACTTGAACCCTTCGGGGATTTTTATTACTATTTTCCTCACTATGTTGACTTATTACTTGAACTCAGTCATGTCATTTTCCATTGCTTTTACTACTCAACCATTTTTACTCAATTTTGAGATTTAAATGATATTTTAAATGATGTTTTGGGCTGAGAAAGACTGTTTTACTATTACCCGACGGGCTTGTGATGATTTTCGGACTGAGTAAGGCCGAGGGCCTAGTTGTGAGGATACACTGATACTGCTATGAGGCCGAGGGCCTAAGATACGCCACGAGGTGGCTTGATTGATATGAGGCCGAGGGCCTAGATTTGATGCCACGAGATAGCTTGTTATTGCGTTTGGGCCATAAGGGGCCCCTCCTGGAGTCTGTACACCCCCCAGTGAGCGCGAGTACCCATTGTGATGTGAGATATAGCCCGAGGAGCTGATATTGTTCTCTGTGATAGCCCGAAGGGCTGATATTGTTCTATGTGATAGCCCGAGGGGCTGATATTGTTCTATATGATTTTCCCGAGGGGCTGGTACCGTTATATATGATTGCCCGAGGGGCTGGTACCGTTCTATGTGATTGGCTGAGGGGCTGTTATTGTTCTGAGATATTGCCCGAGGGGCGGAGTTGTTGATATTGTGCCGAGGTGCGAACCTTTATGTGTTTATCATTCATATTTACTTGTCATTTACCTGTTAAACTATGGGATTTGTGCACGAGGGGTGGATTTTTGTGCTTACCTACACTAACTGTTTTGCATTCATTTGCGTAACTGTTGAAAAATTCATTTTCAAGAAGTCTAAACTGAGCTAAGATGTTTTAAGAGATTTTTTTTACAACTTCAATGCTTTCTTACTAGTTTTTGAACTACTTCTATACGACACCTTGATATGCTTTACGTGATTTCTTACTATTTAGACTTTAGTTATGATTATTACTTACTAAGATGGAGTACTACTTTACTCCCTACACCTTGTGTGCAGATTCAGGTATTTATACACCCGGTAGCGGGTTTTGGCTGATCGGAGGCACAGTCATCGGAGTTTAGCAAGGTAGTTGCCGGCGTTCGCAGCACTGCTTCTCTCTCTCTCTTGATTCATTAGTTTGTATTTGTACACTCAGACTTTCAGTTGTATTTATACCCTAGTAGATGCTCGTGACTTGTGACACCCCGGTTAGGACTGTGTTGAGTTGTACATCCACACTTTATTGGCATTATTCGCTACTTAGTATTGCTATATCATGTTTCAGACTGATTTTATGTTGTTTAACTATTTAAAAAGTGAATTTGGTTTAATTGGCTGGCCTTGTCTTCATGATAGGTGCCATCACAACCGGGTCCGGGGTTGGGTCGTGACACAAGACGAGCTACTGATGCGAACCTCGAACCGGTGACAAAGCCTCGAACGGAAAATTACGACTTGCAATCTCGATCAACCTTGAAAACCAGTGATTTAATGGCTATTTCTAAGAGGTTATGAAGGTGATTAGGGCTGTTTTGGATGATGTTTCACTGATGGTTGAATAGCTGAAGTAGTAGCAACCAAACGAGTAGAGTTACAACAGTTTCGGGGTGGTTTTGGCACTGTTTTTGGGTGGATTTGAACTGATTTTCAGAGCTGGTTTGGAGGTGTTTCAATGGCTGTTTGGCAGAGCTTTTGGTAGAGGAAAGGAATCTCTATTTCTTTGGTGGTTTGGGGAGCTACTTGGTCGACATTTCTATCGTAGTTTAAGGTGGAGGAAAAAGGTAAAGAAGAAGCAACGAAGAAGATGAAAGCGAGATTAGTTTTTAGCCTTCCTCTCACTATATCTATTCCCAGATTCATTTTTCATTTTTGTTTCCCGTTTTCTCTTCCTCTTTCATTCTCTCTCTGTGTGTGTATTTTTGTAGTGGATCCCCCCTATTGATTGCTTGGGAAGAAGGTTAAAAGAAAATCCCCCATACCTTGTGGTCCCCCCTTCGTTTTTTGTTTTTTTTCTGTTACACTCCTCTATGTCTAATTGTGTGTATTCATGAGTGGAAGATATAGTTGTAGGTATATGGATTATTTGGTGTCCAAGAAAAAAGAGTGTGTATGTGCATGTTAGTTTTGAGGGAGAGCATGTGAGTTTGTTACAAAAGATAAGGAAGAATCTTGCCTCATAGAAATGACTCATTGGCTTTTGCTTTAATTAATATTTTTTCTTTTCTTTTAAGAGTGTAAGAATAAAAATACTAGTTAAATATTTTAAATTCAAGAACATATAATAATTTTTTTGATTTTTAATTTTCTTAAATAAAACCTACTAAAAATGAAATAAAGGTTAAAATATGTAGATTAAACTTAAAATTATTTACATACTAAAAAGTGTTGAAAAATCCCAAGTATGACAAAAAATTAGGTGCTCACAAATGTAACCACCTTGGTGCTCTAGACTTGAAAAATAAGAACGATTAGGTATTTAGAGTCAATGGGTACCGGGTTAAACATTATCTTGGCAAGGTTGATGATGGCCACATTGTGGCGGTTCTTCATTTCAAATGATCGGTAACACGACGTTAAATCAGGCGCTTCTTGGGAGGCAACCCATGTGTTTTGTTTTCTTTTTCTTGTTCTTCCTCCTTAGATAGACTTTGTTTTGTGCTAACTAGTTTTGAAGTGTATGAAGGAATGGGTGTGCATTGCAAGGACCATGCGAGAAAAATTGGCTAAGTGTCACAAAAGTGCGGACCACACCATAGTTATGCGGCTGCATAATTCTGTGTGCAGTCGCACAACTGGAAGACCAAAAGTGCATGCTCTCTAAAGATTGACCTATCAAATTTCATTAACAATTTGCGACTGCACAAAATTGTGCAGTCTGCACAAATTTTGCACCCGCACTCACCTTTGTGCGGACCGCAGAGCGTCTTCAAAGGTTTAGGCAAAGAGGCGGACCGCACTCAGCTTCATTTTTGACCAACTAGGTTAACCTATAAATAGAAACTAAATGCACTATTCACACTTTACACACTTTGAGCTCTGGAACCCTAAGAAAATACAATGCATATCCCATTAGTTCTCAATCTTCCCTCATTTCATATGTGCTGATTCTTCCCTGCATCCTTAATAACTGGTATGTTCATTACATCTTTAGATTTTTTAATTTCTTTTAGTTAGTTTTTGTTCTTTTGTGATAGGGTTATTTTTAGGCCAAAATGTTAATTTATTAGTCAATTGTGCTTAGAATCGTGTGGGTATCATCATATATGTTCATTGGGGCCTGAGTAAATCATTAATCGTGTTTAATTGAAAATAGCATGTATCAATTGTGTGAAAAAATCAAACTACATAACAGGTGCCGCGTAAAATTCAAATTGTGTGGACGCACACACTTTTGTGTGGTTCGCAATTCTCTAGGTTAGGGCATATGTGTGAATGAATTGTGCGGACCGCACTCAAAATTATGCGGTCTGCAAAAATTGTGCGGTCTGCACTATTGAATGATCATAGACCCAGTAGTCTTAACCTGGGTTTGTATGGCCTCACTCAAAATTGTGCGGTCTGCACAACAAGCTGCCGACCGCACTTCAAAATTGTGCGGTCCGCATAAGGCAGTCTACGGCCATAGTCACTTTTGTGTGGTCCGCACTGCCTCTTCTATAGTCTGATTCCTGCAACTGTCTTGCATCTGTGTACACTATTTTGAGCTCTAACTGATTCTTATTGCTATGAATTGCAGACGATGGTTAGATCACGTGGTAGAGGTGATACATCAAAAGGGAGGGCATAACCCTTCCGAGCATGAGGTCTAGGTAAAAGTAACCTACCACTAGCCATACAGAGAGCCATAAGGAAGAAAGTAACCGCTAACAGAATTCCTGAACCCTCTTATTCCAGTGAGTATCTCCGTCTAGGGAAGCTTCTAAGGGTAACTCTATGCAAGCACTCCCTGATACCCAATCTCAACCTGAACAAATCTCGAGTAAATTCCATTGGAGAGATGAATCCTCTTCCGCTGCTACTTCTTCTGAGGGTTCGGGAGAGGGTAGCCAAGATTCTGAGCTCTTTTCCTTACATGCCCTGGCTGCACCAATCAATGTAGATGATGATGATGATGTCCCGGATGATGGGAGAGAAGTTGACACTCGAGTGGGCGGCCTTGAGAGGTTGAGGAGGAAAGATATGTGGGAAGATAGATTTGTCATATTAACTTCCTTCAACAAATTCAGAGAGTGGTGGTCCCAGAGATCGTTCACTCTTAAGCGATAGTTCTTGATGAAGAATTTGGATATTTACAATCCAAATGTCCTTAGAAAGTTCCAGGAGTGAAATGGATGGAAAAGGTTCACCCACAGTGTCATCGATGCAAATGAGCACCTGGTTATAGAATTTTATGCCAACGTGGGTCACATTAAGAAGGGAACCAAGATAACAAAAGTGAGAAACCTAAAAGTCAGATTCGACTCATGTGCTGTGAACACTTATGTGGGCTTTGAAGAAGTTGAGGCGGTCCAGTATTTGGAAAACATGCTATGGGTGATATAGCTCGCCCGTGGCTAGCTGATATTTTGGCTATTCGATGAGCACCACCCCCGTGGCTCATAGCAGGGGTTCCCATAGTCCGGGCCACCCTAAATTTTGAAGCTAAAGGGTGGCAAACCTTCGTGGTGCAGCCGTATTGATCCGTGCTTAAATGAGAATAACCCCCCACTTCCCCGAGCAGTCTTGGTGGCTTGGATTATGGTTGGGTACCCGATCAATATGGGTGACATAATATAAACAAACATCACTTTAGCTGTCCAGAAAGATGAGAGACCCTACCCTTACCCAAGCTTCCTCACAGAGTATTTCAATGATCAAAAAGTGGAATCGAGGCAGTATGATACAAAAGTAAAGGCTAAGAATCCTTTCTCATGGTACCATCTACAGGGTGCTAACAACCCAAATTTCATAGGTAAGGCAACTACCTCCACTGTCCAGTCTGAAGAGCCAACGGTAGTTGTTATGAATTCAGCTGCTGAGCCTTTCACAGATGCCATACCTTCCATAGCAGTCGGCCCTTCCACAGGGACAACAACCATGCCACTACCTTCTTCTTCTAGACCATCAGCTTCATTATCAGTGCTAGGCCCATCCACTTATCCACAGACTGCGTTACGAGTCTACCAGACCTTGGCAAGTCTCAACAACTAGATGCATGCAGCTACTTCAAAGATGTCTGACATATCCAATGTTATTGCATCATAGTCTTCTGCCCCAGCAGCACCACATGTACCTCCATCAATGGAGGAAACATTGAAGAATATTCTGGACAACCAAAAGACCATTATGGAGACTCTGGTGGCGTATGTGGAAGTCATTGAGGAGTTGGGAAAGCAAGCAAAGCAGATGTGGAGGTCTCAGTTGTCGAAAAGGTCAGTGGAGAGGTTGAGAAAAGAGATTGCCAAGATTGCATCTTCCGGAGATCTACCATTTGACATGCTTATGGAGCTAGCAGTCCCAGCAGCACAGGCAGCACCAACAGTACCCGAGGTATCAGAGGTAGCAGTCTGCCAGTCTGAGGAGCATGACGCTACTGTCCACACCGCTAAGGAGATGTTCCGAATGCTTATCAACCCTGTTGTCCCTCAGCCAGGTGATGATGAGATACAGCTAGAGGATACCGAGGGAGCTGCGGATGCCATGCAGACTGAGACCATATAGGGAGTTCTCGTAACTCTCTACCCTTCCTTATTCTTATTTTTCTTAAGCATTGGGGACAATGCTTATTTTTATTCGGGGGATGGTCTATTTTTACTGATTTGACATTGACATTGGCCTGTAATAACTCTTATACTATTTTTCTTTTAGCTTTATTTTCTCTTTGGTTATGTATATATTCCTTCCTTTTCCCTTGATGTATATATTCATTTTCTCCTCGGTTTGTATATTCATTTGTCTTACTTTCCATAGTTTATTTCATAGCTTATTTAGTTTGTCTTTCTTAGTCTTATAACTTCTTATTTACTTTAGTAGTTTCTTTTGGATTTGTTAGCTTCTTTTTAGGTTTTTATTGAAAAATAATCCTTTGGTTTTCTTAATGCCATGGTTCTTTCCAAAGGTGGATTTTATGTGAACCGGGTGGCTCTTTCCAGCGATGGATGGCATTACAACCTTTTTAAGGGATTGAGTCCATTTTCTTTTATGTTTAGGCAAAAATAGTAGTAACGAATAAAAGTCTCAAGCATGTGTCACTTGGTACCAACACATTTACCTACGACCTTATGGTTAAAAACAAGTGGTTGGCAGAAAATAGCTATAGTTGTGACCTTTAGACTCTTGTGTTGACTTAAACAGTCATCGAGTAGTTCGGTCAAGCCATTTGTGATTCTCAATCTTAACTAAGGTTATTATGGGCCCTCGACTCCGTTCTCTTTAGCAATCGAGCAGCGTGAGAGGTGAAATATTGAATTGCAAGTCCAAGTACCCATGCTAATAGTCTAGAACTTGGCCCGAATATTTTTCTAGGCAAAACTCTAAGTGTAACTTGGCTTGAGAAATAGTTGTAGGCTCTCCTTGATCCAATTTGAAAATTTTCATAGCCTACCAATGTGATATCCTTAGTCAGCCCATTTGAGCATAAGCCCTTTTTCTTTCAATAACTATGTTACAAGCCTTTATCCATTTTGTAATGACCCTCTCTTGGCACCCGATCTTTCCTTAGTATTCTTAAGAAACAATTAGCAAGAACATAAGTTTGGGGAAGAGACGAGGAGTTTGAAAGTGATATAAAGGTATGAAGAAGAGAAAGAAATGAAGAAAATGGAATGGAAAGAAAAGAAATAAAGAACAAAAAGAAAAATGCCAAAAAGAAAGTGAATAAAGTGAAGAATTGAGGATTCAAAGAAAAGCAAGAATAAAAGGCATTGAATAAATAAAGAAGGAGAAAGATGTTTATCATGACCAAGAAAGAGTAACTTTATGTCTCTCTAATTCCCCCAAGGAAAAAAAAAGTGACTCAAAGAGTTGATAAAGCATGAGCCAAAAAGAGAAAATGAAGTGCTTAAGGAAAGATGAAACCATTCTATTCCAACAAGTCCTACCTTGGTTCAAAAGCCCTTATTACATCCCGAAAAAATCCTACATGATTTCAAGTTGAGTGAGCTTACATTAGTGGTGATTTACATAAGCGGCAAGCTTATGGTGCTTAGAGCTGGACTTGTGACATTCTTTTTAGAGAGATGAGCGAACTTTTCACAATCTTTGCATTGAGTATTGCATTCTAAAATGAGATATGCTAATGGAGAGTAGAGGAGGTGGAGTTTGAGATCCACAATGACCTACATAATAGAGCGAGCGTCCTAGATGAATAGAATCAACTCTTGATGCTCTAGTGTCACATTAGAACCATTGCACTCAAAAAGTCAAATCATTGCATTGTTATTAATTCATACGTGTTGTGGGTAATTGTTGGTCCCAATTGATGTGTGTTTTATTCAATTTAGGCCAGCTAAATTAGCTCTTTTATTGTGGAGGTGGAAATTATCTTATTTGCTTGAGGACAAGCAAAAGCTTAAGTTTGGGGGAGTTGATAAGTAGGGATTTTGACTACTTATTTGCGCTCTTTCACTTTCGTTTTAGACCAAAATTGCTTAAAGGTATTCCCGAAAACTAATGAAATGTGTTTGCTTGCGAGAGTGTTGGAATATGAGCTAAAGAGCTGAAAATCAACTCAAGAAGGAGTAATTTTGGACAAGGACCAAAATGAGGCTAAAATGGCACTATGCGGACCACACAATATTGAGTGCGGCCGCAGAAAATGAAGAAACCCTCTAACAAGAAATGATATACAAAGTGCGGAACGAACAATTCTGGTGCGGCCGCAGAAGACAAAGATTAGAGAGATGGGATTTTAAGTTCAAGAAGAAATGCAGACCGCACTATTTTTGTGTGGCCTCATAATCAAGAGCGTGGCCGCACTCAGAAATATGCGGTCTGTAGAAGTCTCACAAATCCAAAGCCCAAGGTCAAGAAGTGCAGACCACACTATAATTGTGCGACCGCACTCATAAATGTGCAGTCCACAGGAATTGAAGGAGTGCGGACGCAACCACGAATTGTGCGTCCGCAGACCTAGAACCTGTCAAGCCAAGTCCCAAGGTGCGGACCGCACACATAATTGTCCAGCCACACAACCTTCGTAGGGGCAATTTTGTCAAACATTTTCAGCTTAGTATAAATAGAACTTTTTGTCATTTTTAGGTGAAGTTTTGTAAGTTGGAAGCACCTAAGCCGTTTTTACTTACTGTATTGGGTAACATTGTACTGTATTAGCATTTTAACATTAGATTTTCTTTCCTTAATCATCTATTATGGATTTTATCTTAATTTCTTCTTTAATTTCTCCATTTTTCATGAGTAGCTAAATTTCTAGTTAGGTTTGTAACCCAACCCTAGTGTGGGTACTTAATGGGTGTTTGATTTAGGGCTTGTTTGTGATTGAGTTAGTGATATTTAGGCTAGGTCCTGCTTGAAATTAAGAATTAATGGTTGCAAATATTGATTCATGCCTAATTGACCTAGTCTCTACTTGAGAAAGAGAGACTAAGTCTAGGAAAACTTGGCTAACAAGAAATTGGAGTACTCAAGAAATTGATAGCCCTAATTAAAGGGTTGAACTGCACCTGCGGTTCTTCCTCTGATGGCCAACTTCCACATCTGCGTACTCCTCCATGCATCTGCAACCTTGCACATGCGGTCCCCAATTCGGAGGTGTGGATATGATAGAAGAAGCAAAATCTGTTGCATCAACTTAGTTCAAATCCTTCTGTCAACTAGCCAAATCCATCCTGAGGCACTCGGGACCTCAATCAAACATACCAACAAGTCACATATCATCATTCAAACTTATACCAACCCTCGGAACACTCGAAACAACATCAAAACACCAACATCAAAACCGATCCAAAATCCTATCAAACCTCATCCGAATGATCTAAAATTTTGCACACACATCACAAATGACACGATGGACCTACTCCAATTTCTAAAATTCTATTCTGACCCTGATATCAAGATTTTCATTGCCGATCGGAGAACGCCAAATTAATAATTTCACCAATTCAAGCCTAAATCTACCACTAACCTCCAAATTACATTTCGAACATGCTCCTACATCCAAAATCACCTAACAAAGCTATCTGAACCATCAAAATTCACATCCAAGAACTTCTACACATAAGTCAACATAATATGACTAAGTACCTCATTTCACTCCATGACCATTCTGAACACAGAACCACCAACATAATATGATGAAATACAGCTGAACAACACATAAAAAAGCAGAAATGGGGAGAACGGGACTGTAACTCATAAAACAATCGGCCGAGTCGTTACACTACACGTCAAGTATACATGTCACATTGACGATATCATTGGGGATCCATCAAAATATTCACACTTGGCACTATATGGGTGCCTGGCATATCTGCACATTATAAAGCACGTATATAAAACATTGTGCATGTGACCACTACTAGAATGTCAGATATAAGCCTCCTAAACTGCTCCATTCTCTTCTGCTCCTCATCACTCATAAGTGGACCAACCTCGGCCTGAGCAGCAACAACCGACTAAACTGGTAGTACCCCCGGTGTCTGATGGTCCAGAGCTAGCTACTCTGGAGTATAGGTGGAGGGAGTGTGTGCACCTCCCCCCGTTTGTGAAGTGGCTGGCATGATTGGAATTGAAATCTCCTGAGCCAGGCTCGTGCACACAATCAAAATCTACGCCAAGGCCTCCTAAAGGCCGGGAATAACTATGGACACTACTGGTGCCTAAGATGGTCCCATCGACTTAACAACATCCAGTACTTTCTCCTCAGCTGGAGCAACCTGTGGCTCCATAGGTGTTGCTCTGGTTGTAGTATAAGACACCCCTCGGCCTCTACCATGGTCCCGGCCTCTCACAGCCCAAACTCATGGTATTGGTGGCTGTCTACCTGATCCAGTCGCACGTGTCCTTACCATCTATAAGAGAATAGAAGATTCAACCTGCTAGGTAGGCCTAAGTAACCTAGTGCCTTGATACCAACTTGTCACGACCCAAATCCACTAGTCATGATGGCACCTAACCCAACCTGCTAGGTAGGCCAACAGTCACGTAATAATAATAAAATCGAATAAATATGGTTCAATAATGTTACACCCTATTTTATTGTAGGTGAGAGTACGTCGTAAGTCAATTGATGTAAGCTTAGAAATGAGATTATATTTGAAAGTACAAAAAGTAAGTTAATCATGGTACCATGGAGGTTACAAATATTTAAGATCATGAATAACAAGTACCAAGAGATTTGGAAGGCTTAGAAGCTAAATGAATCGAAGAAGACATGTTTCGTCGAAAGTTGGCAAGTTAGGAATGTTATAACATGTAATTTTTGGGTGAGAATAGGGTTCTTAACATGATATGGAGGTTATGTTATGAGTTATTTTAGTCGCATGATAGTCGTGTATTATGTTTTGAAGTCAAGCGAGTTGTAGAACAAAAATTGGCAAAGGTCATCACACGTTACATTCATAAATGTGCTTAACATTAGGTTAAATGTAGTTGAGCCTTTCTCCCAATATAGTTGGAATTAAGGGATGATACACCTACAAAATTAAATATCTATGATTCTAGTTTCTAATGCATTAAACCATCTATCAATACAATATTAGAGTAGAGAGATATTTACATTTTTGCAAGACTGAGCAAGTAGCTCCCGATGGGACCCACTTAGGCAGTGGACGACCCTTGAACATTTTAAAAGGGTTGGACGGCTCATTATTTGTTCATTTTCTACCAAGGACATTTCCAAAACCCTCTCAACACCTCTCTAACTGTTCTCCAAGGTTCCAAGTCAATTCCAAGGCGGTTTTACCTAAACCTAACCTAAAAGGTTAGCCTAAGTGAAGAAGAGAGTTTACATAGTGTTGTGACGTCATTAAGGGTGCTTGTAAGCGAAAGGAACCTTTGATTCGAGTTTTTAATGATTATTTAAGGTATGTATAACACCCTATTTCTTGTTCTTAAGCTTGCTCATGTGTTGGTTAATTTATTTTGATGAAGAATTACAAGACAAAACTTGAAGTTATATAAGAAGTTGTTGTCTCTTATTGGACTATTTTGGAGTTGTGTATATGACTTCATATGGATGGAAATTGTGGGAAATAGCTTGGTTATAATTTTCTTAATGTTTTTATGCTTGGTAATATGTTTAGTATGTTGATGATGTTATAAATAGGAGAAGAAGCAACGACACAATACCTACAAGTTTTCCATGTTATTGTTATATCATGTTGGGTTGTTTGATGTTAATTTTATGATGGATATAAGGTTGGAATGTCATGTCAATATAAATGACTATATTCTAGACATGTTGATGGTGTTGTAAGTATAGGTGGGGTTTGGTTCCAATCCAAGCTTGCCGCTCGTTGTATTAAATAGTTGTTCTTTTGGTGATGCATTTGCACTAGTTGTTGTGTAGAGTGAATTGTGTTGTTGGGATGTTGGGTGTGTTGTGGTGCTGAAAGTATATAGTTGAAGGTTGTATGTGTTCATGTTGTTTTTATGGACTTGGGGAAGGCAAGGAAAATAGGGGAGATGTTGTCCCAGTTTAATTTAAAATAAGCTTGTCATTCGTTGTATGATAGTTGCATCTTCCGTAGCTTAACGATAGCATTATTATCGTTGTTGTATATTAAAGTGCGATGAGACAATTTCAACATGATTATTGGATTGACTGTGATAAGGTATGTTAAGTCTATCCCTTCTTTCCTTTTGGCATGATCCATATGATACAAATGAAACAAGCAAATACGCAACATTCACAAATGACTCTATTCTTGGAAGTACTAGGGATGCCTATGTTATTGACTTCCTATGTGTCATGTTATTATATCGTTTGTTCATGAGTCTCAGAAAATACATAAGTTGATAAAGTTTTTTCATGATACTAAACAAAAGCATATTGATCTTATGACATTTCGAGAGATCTTATTGACTTACGTCATTATGCATTGCATTTATCTATACATGTACATTAGCCCATGACCAGATGGAGTTATATACGCGTATATTATATATATGGGATATGGGGAAAGGTTACGGCATTATATATGCACCACCACCTGATCAGCTGGCATACATTGATGATTTCGCCCACTGAGGCCGAGATGATATGACGAGATGCCCTCAGAGGCTTGATGATTATATGTACACATATACTTATGCATGATATGAAATTTATACGCATATACATGACACTATAAATGTTCCATGATTCACTAAGCTACTCAGACTTATAGGTTGAGTCCTTTACTCCATGTTTCTTTCATGTCTTTTAAATACTACTTTTTCATGCCTAACATATTCGGTACATTATTCATCCTAATGTCCCCTATTTCTTGGGGGCTTGGGTTTCATGCCTTCAGGCCCTAATAGACTGCTAGATACACCTTCCTAGTAGACAGAGCCAAACATCAGTTTGATTGGTAAGCTCCATTTCCCCGGAGTTTCTAGGTCTAGACCTTGGAGTCCATTTTATATATACAAGTTTGATGGGTAGGTTGAGGCCCTATCCCGACCATGATATAGTTTTATTATCTCTAGAGGCCTGTATATGAGTCCTGTATATTTTATGTATTAGTAGATGTTCATGTCTGTCTCATAGGCCTACAGAGTTATGTATATGAGCTTTTGGGTATGTTTACCCCTCAAAGGAGAGAAAATTTATTTTAAAATTATTCAGAATATGGCCCTGTCGCCTTGATTGTATTGTCAGCTTGTAGTTAAGCCTCATCGGCCTAAGCTGAGGGCTACCCCTCTAGAGTTCATAGTTATAGAGTGGTACGCTCGGGCCAAATATGGCACCGGGTGCCGACCACATCTCCCCAAGTTTGGGGCATGACAAACTTGGTATCAGAGCAATTCTATCCTAAGGAATCTACAAGTCATGTCTAGTAGAGCCTTGTTCATAGATGTGTTGTGAACCACATTATATAAACAAGAAGTTACAAGGAATTTAGGAGCATGTTATTCTTCTTTCAAATCCAAATCGTGCTATAGAGCTGATTCAGGAAGAGTTCGAGCCAGGACTTATGTTTGCTAATGATATAGAGATGCTTGCAATTAGAAAAATTACAACTAGCTAGAGGGCTAATAGAGCAGCAGGTAAGGGCACTAGTAGAGAGAGAATTATTGACAATATGGCCCCAATTGAGGCCCCACCAGATCAAGAATACTAGATGTGCAAATTTCCAACCTAAGACCCTAAGATGGGAATATCAAACGCACCCCGTGAATAGCAGGACATGGGAGTATCAGATGGTAAAAATATAAGTTTCAACAGGTAATAGAAGCAAGGTGAAGGAGGGTACGAGGTACCTAGTTAGTGAAAATTATCAGTATTTACATATCAGGTAGAGAAATATAAGCATTCTGAGTTACCTTCAACAGTAATAAATGTATGTACAATTGGACACACCCATCTTTGTTATGTCCTATGGGATCTAACAGATATAATTTAAGAGAAGGATGGAATATCAAGATCTAGTTGGGGTTAAAGTAACCCAAATGTAAGATAGATTGTTATCGTTAGTTAATATTTCTGAAGGATAGTGCAAACGTGGTAATCGATCTCCTTACGAGACACTCAGATGGTGCACTCTAGAATAGTATAGTCAGATATGAATACTAGAATGTTCAAAATTTCAAAAGATAGGTAGTGAAATCCTAGAAGGGATAAATATTTACCTTAGTATGTGTTTACCCTCAAAATCGGATAACAATTGAATTTGTAAGTGGTTTTAAGGATACGCGGATTAATTTGACAAAAACCGAGAAATTGAATTGTAATTAAAGTAAACAATGATAAAATAAATTCAAATCGTGCGACTTGAACAGTTATAGCCTTGAAAAATGAGTCTCGCTTGAACCAATGCAATTCAAACGACATCAAACACAAAAGAACAATAGTTTACAGAAAGAAAATAATATTATATTGCCTTAGAATGTGTATTACAATATGTTTTATAGATAATCAGATCCCTTTATATAGTAGGGAATCCTACTTTAGGTATAATTCCATAAAAGGTAAAAAATCCTATGATTTACTGATTAGTCGGTTTCTTATTGATACGTGCCAATATTCCTGCCGTGATACCCAACCGGTTATAGATATTACGGGCTTCCGTTATTTGGTCTGGCAATGTTTCCTCAAGCTCATTTAGGGTCACCCAAAAATAGCGGATTAAGAGATATTACAATCGAAGGACCAACCTTCGACACTTCAATATCGGGGACTTAGTACTAAGGAAGGTCACACTAAACACCCGAAATCCGAACGAAGGGAAGTTAGGGCCGAATTGGGAAGGACCATATCAGATTATCAAGGTCATCAGAAAGGGATCCTACCAACTCGGAACAATGAAGGCGAGCAACTACTGAATAACTGGAACATAACTCACTTGAAGCAATGCTACTTCTAAGGTACGACCCCATTCATTTCCTTTTTACTTATTTTTGAACTAACACTTGCAGGTAACCAACAAGAAGTGGTACAGATTTTAGGTCTGAAAGCACGCGTTGCACTCTTTTTCTCTTGAACCAGTTTTGTCCCAAATGAGTTTTCTAGCAAGGTTTTTAACGAGGCAATAGTAGATTATGCTAACTTAAATCAGAAGGCCGGTCATGAATCAGCGTCAAATATTGCATCAACAATATCCGAGGCTTCTCTCTAGGATCAACCTCGAATATTGGGGGGGGGGGGGCATTACCCCCAGATATCGACTTTAGCAAGAAAAGAAAGAAACTTTGTGATTGGAGGGTCCCGATAGATAGGATTTATTGTAAGAGCCAAACGGTCAAATGAACCGCCCGCATAGATTTCTTGAGCCCTGGAACAAAGCATGTACGAATGTATAACTATTTTACACAAGAATAAAAAGAAGTCTCTCCCTTGCGGATAAATATTTGTCCTTTTAAAAACTTTCTTGCATTTCTCAAGGAATTTCCTACATCCAAATCCCCTAAAGGTATCGAGCCCAAGGGCCACCTTAATTCGAGTTCGAATAATCACTCTCACTCGGGGAATACTGTTCGAAAACAAACTCAGATGGTCTGGGCTATCAGAGCTCGAGGGATAAGACCTATCAGGCGATGCCCGATTCTTAAAGGCAATGGCCATCCCCACTCGAGGATTGTTATTCTAGGCAAGCCCGTATAAATCGGGGTGACTAGCCCACTTGGTGACACCCAAACTGAAAAAAGGCTACCGGCCAAATTAAAACAACTCGGAGACGTCCGAGACCCTAACAAAAACAAGGCCTTAAAAATTTCTTAACCGGTTCTAAAAGCTTTCCTGGTCAAAATATAATCTAAGAAAGTATAAGTAATTTAGGGAAAATATTTCGGTAATGTCGAAACCCCAGGATACCTTAAAAACAAAATAATGTTGAAGGCAAGGCTAGTTCAAACCCTCGAGCATAGCCTAGATATTTTTCTAAGGCATTTCAATCTTTGCAAATATAAATGACAAAGCAAAGAACATAGAAATTGCTGAAGGGAAAAAACGCTTTATATACATATCAAAAATTTCTTACAAGGGCCAAGGGCCAAAGGGTAAAATGAAAAGTAAAAAACAAAAAACATTTAGAAAGAGCCTAAGTGCCCTAGTCTTTGTGGGGGCAACATCATCACCTTCGGGTTCTCCACCACCCTCGGGCTCGACCAAATCATCGGATTCCTCATCATCCTCGGGATAGGCTAATGTTTTAGCTTTGGCTTGGAGCTCTTTGGAACTCCCAATCTCACCCGATAAGTTGAAACCCCGAACGTGACTTTCCTCAAGGGGCTCCCTTCAAGATTGCCACTTTGTGTGCTCGATGAGATCCTTCGCTCAAACCTAGCTGCCTCAACATCAGCCTTATAAACACCCACTATCTCATCCACATCAACTTTAATTACTTTGACCTCCGACTTGACCGTTTCAAGCTCTTTGTCCAGATATTCTCGATCAGAGACAGCCGAATTCAACTGTGACTGGAGCTCCTCGATCTTCTTGGCCTGTACCAAGGACTTCTCATTTACAGCTCGAAGCTGGACCTCAGTCGAAGCTAGTTGTGCTCGGGTAGTCTCCTTTTTTGAGGCCAGTGTCCATGTCCTTTCACCATTCTTCGACCTCGGCCTTTACTGCATCCACCTTTGCCTTGAGTTGTCCGATCTAGTCTAGCTTCTATTGGACCTATGGGTTCAGACCATTAGCCACCGTATCTGACTCATCATCACTAACCTTAAATACTCTCCTTACCTGCTCGAATAGGTTTGCATGCTCCTTCCGAGCCGCCTCTAACTCAGCTTGGAGTTTCTTAACCTTCCCCTCACGTTGCTCACTGAGAAGTTTGTAAGCATCCCTCTTCTTAATGAGCCCTCGGATCCCGGCCTCATGTTGGTTAAACTCTTCTTGATATCAGAGAAAAGCCTCATGATGGAGCACCGAGGCCTACAAACACAAAGGAAAGAGTTACAATTTTTTATGACTTAATCTAAGTACATAATAAAAGTGGTCAAGAGGCATTCAAAGTTACTCGGCTTAACGCTTCTTAGGGTTCGTTAAACAGGCAAAGCGTATCTACCTCGTTCATCTTTCCTTGATCCTCTTCAGTCACTAGGCATTGAAGATAACATGCAACCCCCACTGGGGTAGAGAAGACCCGGGAATCCTCCGGAATAGACATAATAATTGATCTCTTCCGGTCAGGATCTACACTCGGAGCTGGGAATCGATTTGCTAATTTTGGACTTGAAGAAGGCCCACTGGTTCCCAAAGATGGACTCTTCTTTGGTATCGGTAAGTCACCCAACTCGGTCACGTCCTCCAAAGAGATAGAATCTAAACCTTCATAAAAGTTGTGAAAGGGGTTTGCCACCCCTTGGGGCCCCTCGTTTGGGCGTCCTTTCAGTGTTCGGGCCTCGTTGATCATGGAGTAAGTAATTGAAGGCAACTCAGATAGATCTATCACCCCAAGTGCATCTTTCGGGACATTATCCACTGCCCGAGAAGCACCGACTGTGATCTCTGTGTCGCCCTCCCTAGCTTGGGGCGAAACAACCTCGCCTTTTCTCTGGTTCGGAAGCATCAATCACTGCCCCCTCATTGGCGCCCCTTGTTTGAGGCAGTTTGGTGTCGCCTCGCACACGGGCCACCAGTTGGGAAACTTCTTCTTCTTCTTCGGACTCATCCCTTAGACGGTGGACTGAGTCCGACGGGAGCTCTCGGGCAGTGGTGCTTTCCTTGGATTTGTGCACCAACCACTTTCTCGGTTTTTTCTTCCCCGAGTTCGGAGAACTAGGAGCCTGTTTTCTCTTCTTCTCCTTACCTTGCATCAGAGCAGGGGATTAAGATAGGCTATCCTCGTCACCAGATGGAGGCCTTATAGTGACATCCTTGGAAAGACTTGCAAAGAAAAAAAGAAATAAGTAAAAACTCAGCAGCACGAGGAAACCCAAGTGTTGTTCACTCGAGAAATTAATCTCACCGTGAGAACGGGCCTTAGAGGTACTCAAACGATATTTATCGATCCCACCGCTACTTTACATGCTAAAGACAAATGAATAAATATACATATACTTGGCAGTATCGGAGATAGCAGTAAGTGGAGTTCTGGTCCGGGAAGAGCAAGATACATAATTTCCAATTTACTATGTTAGTAGGACTCTAGATGAGGCCAAAATTAGATACCCTCACTTAAAAAAATTGGCACTCGCTTTGCTAGTGCCTCTAGGAAACTGAAACCATATTGTCAATGTCATCCTATACGTGTTAGGACTACTTACCCCTTGCAAAATATAATGCATAAACCCGAGCTCTCGAGACATTTGGCTAAATGGGCCGTAGAAATCAGCGGGTATGATATTGATTATTGATCACGGATAGCCATTAAATATCAAATTTGGTAGATTTCATGGCCGACTTTACACTAGTCTGATACCCAAGGTCGAAAAAGAGTTGTTGGTAAACTTAGGGACCTCTTCGGGGATCTAAACCCTATTTACAGACGGTGCCTCGAAAGAGTCCAAACTTGGCATCGTATTGAAGCCACCCACATGCAATATAGTTAGACAATCTATTAGAACAGTGAAATTGACTAACAACGAGGTCGAATATGAGGCCATGATTGTAGGTCTCAAACTAGCCAAAAGTTTGGGGACGGAGGTGATCGAAGACAAGTGCGACTCCCTCCTTCTGGTGAACCAAGTTAATGGGACATTTGAGGTCAGAGAAGAACAAATGCAAAGGTACCTGGATAAGTTTCAGGTAACATTACATCGATTCAAAGAGTGGACTTTGCAGCACGTACCTTGGGATCAAAATAGCTAGGCCGATGCTCTTGCAAACTTAGGATCGTCGGTCGAGGACGACGAGCTCAACCCGGTGGTTGTCGTACAACTCATGAGATCAGTAGTAGAAGAAGGTCACATCGAAATAAACTCTACAAGCTTCACTTGGGATTGGATAAATAAATATTTAGAATATTTGAAGATCGGGAAAATACCCTCGAATCCAAAGAACGTTCGATGTCCCACTAGCAATATCTCTAGGACCAGGAGATATCAAATACGTTCTGAGGGAATTCCACGAAGGCACTTGCGGAAATCATTGTCACACCTCCTCTTTCCGCCCTCGCGAGGGTGCGAGGAGTTTTCTCCAATTAAAGGACAGTCGAAACGGGATTTGTTTGTTTATTTCAGAGTCGCCACCTGAGAATTTTAAGGCCTCCCAAGTCACCGGTTTTAATCCCGAATTGAGGAGAACATGACTCTGTTTGTTATTCTGCGAACCAGAATTCCGAGTAAGGAATTCTGTTAATTCGGGAGAAGGTGTTAGGCATTCCCGAATTCCGTGGTTCTAGCACGGTCGCTTAACCGTTATTATACTTGGCTTAATTATCTCGATTTGCTAAATACATTTTTTTTTATTTTGCATGATTTTGTTACCGCTTCTGTTTAGATTGTTTACAATTAAAGATTTTCTTGAAACGAATCACGCGTATGTATATTCGTATCATATATTTTTATAAACGTAAAGAATCGTGACACGCATACGTGTACACAATAAGATTGATAATATTATTTTTTGTTTATTTTTATTATAAAATAGACTTATGTTCGAAATTGTGCTTAAAGTAAAATTAAGAACGTTCGTCGCTCTTGTATGATTAAATAGTGAATTGTACATCTCGGGTTATATGAAATTAATTTGATATTCTCCGAAGAACCCCCTTTTTTATTAAATGTTCGCTCGAAGTTGCACGAACGCATAATCCGAATTGCCTTTAGAAATATAATCAGGTCACGCGAACGTATCCCTAAAAACACAAAATATTCTTGATGGTAGTATAAATTTTCCACAAATTATTTATTACATCCATACATTTTTATGTGAAAGTCATGAGAAATCACTATTTGAGATGCCTCTAAATTCCTTGAAAAGAATTCACAATTTATTAAGTGTTGACCGCAAATTATATTTTTCGCGTGTGAATTATATTCCTCAAAACCATTCGAATTTAAAGAGTAAAAAAAAATAAACAACGTGTGATTAATACTACCATTTGTATCGTAAATACAATATTTGTCTACCCAAAAAGCGAATTGCGTATAAAACTTAGGAAAAGAATTGATTTAATAAACGAAGTAATATTTTTTGAAGAATTTTCATTGTTATATTTGGAGCGAACGCTATTTACACATTTTTGACTTAAAATGTTACAATTTATAAATCCCACCCTTCTTTTACACCACTTGTTTTTAGTCCAAGGTTATAATTATTTAGTTATTTGCTTACGAAGATTGAGTTTGGGATAAATAAACCAATTCTTATTCTCTGCCTGCGCGAATATTTGCAAACACTAACTCTATATTTTGTAAAAAATCATTGACATTATTTTATACATTAAGAGAAATGAGTTGATCGTGTTCCTAAAATAACTAAGCCATTTGTTATTAAGAAAGAGAACTAATCTACCAATTGATTTAATAAGACGACATCACATATAACGTAAACATACATCATGACCTGTTCGCAATATTCCAACATTGTAATAGTAATGGATTATATCAATTCACCTTTCAACTATAGGTTATACACATAACCGTTATTACGCCATATACGAACAAAGTACAACTGACATCATCTAGCCTTAAACAAAATTGGATATTTGACAAAATAAGCTAGTAATGTAATTTCTGGGTATTTCCGTACTATTCTATACTTAGCTAACAATATCACAGGCTTTAATTAATGGCAAACTTTCTACCATGTTCCCTATCTCAACAATTCAAACAATAAATGTCATCACTAGTCCTCAAAACACATAAGATTATTGTGGAATTTACTACTCCAGAAGGTTAATTAGTTAACATTTTTATCATGTCAAGTATAATACTATATTAACCAACTAAAAACAAAACTGAAACTTAAACTAATAGAATTTAAATGAGTAGAAGACATCCTTATAATTCCAAACTTCATTTACTTGCCATGTTGAAGCTTTTCATGACATGAGTTTACAGATATGTACATGGAAATGAGGGTAGAAGAAGTGAATTTCAGCAGTAGCAGCAGCAACAAAACCAGCAGAATATACCAATGTTTCAACAGATTTGAGCAACAAACAGAACCCGTGAACCCAGACGCACCGTAGAAGGACTCTTTAAGAAATTTCAGATTTCAAACTAAACAATAGGATCGAACAAATCCGGACAGATTAAAAAAAACAGTATTTCTGATTTTCAAGACTTAGGAGAAGACAAAGTGAAAATTTCAATCTCAAAAATTCAACCTTAACACTAGCTTCTAGTGTAGAATTCTGTTTTTACTATTTCTGATTTTTTCTTTCTTGCTTTCTGTTCTCTCTCTTTAGATTTTCGTTTTTCTCTTTGTCTGGTTCCTCCTTTTTCTATCTCTGGTTCTTTTTCTCTATCTCCCTCTATTTTTCCACTGTCCAGTCCTGGTTCTCTCTCTGTGTTTTTTTTCTATCAGTCCCAACTCCCCTCTTTATACAAGTTTTCCTCCCCTAATGCTGCCCGGACCCCCCTTTGTTATCTAAGGCAGATTTTTCCCTAAAAATCTGCCACTAAACTGCCTTTTTCTAGTTAATCAGCACCAAGGATACCTTTTCCCTTATTTTCAGCCCTTCCACTTCCTTTGGTTTCCCATTATCCCATTAAATTAAAACCCTTAATAGTCCACTAGAACATACTAATACTAACATATTCGTCTTACTTTTTTCATTCCCAAATTGGCCCCTGAAATAACCTTGAACTACAGCTTCTACCAACAACAACAAGTTTGGACTGAATCCTAACTAAAAATGCAACCTTCTAACCCAATTATATCTAACCAACATTTATACAACTGAATTCAAACCCAACATCACAATAACATCACACAAAACTCAACAGAACAATTTAAACTGAAATTGAAAATCGAACTAAGATCAAACAAATGCAGGAGCATTGTCAGTATATTGACAATGCCCTGAAACTAACTGCCCAGAAATTAACACACACACAACATCCATTTGACGGACTCATTGATTTACAAACAAACATGATTTAACTGACAAATACTAATCAACTGACTATCTACAATAATTGTCAACAAACAATTTATAAATAGATAAACAGATTGTTTCAATCAGCATTATCAGAAACGGGAATTCATAATATAACTAATCGACGAACTTAATCGAGTCGATTACACACATTGTAAACAATCACAACAAACAGAAACAATGCCATTATTTGATCAAATAAACGGGTATGAGACAGAATCAAAATAAAAGATGGGAAAATTACACAGACTAATGAAACAAGCAACAATATACACATAGGATACAAAAATAAGTAAGAAAAATACCTCTGAATCTTCAAATTTATACGGACACAGGCTCAACTTGGATTCGGACCTTTTGAGGCTGAACAGACTTTATTCGAAGTATTCTCAATTGAGAATACCTCGATTAAAGTCTCTTAGACCTCAATCCCTCACTTAATTCGGACAAATTCCACGAGTTGGCATTTTAGGGTTTCACTTTTTCTCAGATTTAGGGTTCGACCAATTCTGGGCAGATTCGAAGGGAACCAAAGATGACTTAGGGGTGAGGGAGGACTAGGGGTCATTGGGTGTGAATTTGAGACAAATCTGGGTGAGTTCATGTTTGGCTCGAATCTTCAAATGAGGATTCGAGAAGCTCTGAGGTGATTCGAGCCAAACGAACAACAGATCCATAACGAGGCAGGTTAGGGGGTGCTATGGTGTTAATTAGGGGCTGGTTGGTTTGGATCTGAGTTTGGCTCGAATCTTCAAATGAAGATTCGAGAAACTCCAGGAAGATTTGAGCTTAGTGGTTATCATATTCGGATAGAGGATGGTCAGGGGGTTCAGGGGTGTTAAGGTGGTGACCGGAGGCATCATCGCCGCCGGGTTTCAGGCGAGGGGGAGTTAGGGCGGCTAGGGTTTTGGGGGTATCGTCTAAAGACGATGATGAACAGGAGAGGGGGGGGTGCTTAGTTAGGGGGTCGGGGTATGAACTTGAGGCTTATATAGGGGAGGGGTGAATTGATCTAGGCCGTTAGATCAGGCAGAATAGATGGCCAGGATCTATCCACTTACAGGAATGGTGTCGTTTTGGTTTAGTTGGGGAATGGGTCGGCCCGGGTAGGGGGTTACGGGTAAGGGTATGGAATCTCAGCCGTTGGATTGATTTAATCCAACGGCCCTTGATGAAAGATGACCAAACGTCGTCGTTTGGTTTACTCCTGAGTTGGACCGGACCTGGGGTATTTGGATTGGGCTGTGGGGGGGGGTGAATTTTAGTTTGGGCCTGGATTTAAGTCCAGGTCCGATTTTTCACCTTATGACCTATTTTCTATTTTTCAAAAATTAAACAAAAATTCTAAATGAATTGTAACAATCAATAAAAAATTACACACATATTATTTAATGTCTAAAATGATAAAATCAACACAATGACAAGAAACACCTATGCACATTTTGTGATTTCTCATTTATGCCGGATATTATAATCAACTCCTAAATGTATATATTTTTGTTTGTATTTTTCATTTTTATAAAACCCATGATTAAATAATTCTAAAAAAAAATGCGATATTAATTCCTATATGCATCTGCATTACCTATTTTTGTGTTTTTCCTTAATTAGAATAAAAATGAACACGCACAGACGAAATGCCCCGAAAATTCAACAATTGCACAAAAAGAAAACAATTATTTGTGATTTCTTTTGGAGTAGTTCTTGTGAGGCAAAAATCACGTGCTCACAGCTGCCCCTCTTTGTGCGGAAACTCTAAGAGTTTTCGTGCAAAGATAAAAGTGAGCGGATACGAGCGATTTTTTCCTGTTTGAATACTCCGTGGGAAGCATTTTTTGAAAGATTTGACCAGACCTCTGCTTCAGAGGTTTCCTATATATCCTTGGCTATAAAGGAATCAGGTCAATGTAGTTCGGCAAGTTTTGGGTAGCTGGGACTACCATGGGATTGTGATGTTGCTGCTGTTTCGTGCCACTTTTACTGCTTGCTGACCTCCTTATTACACCCTTCTTAAAGAAAAAAATAAATAAAAAGCTAGACTAGACTATGGTATATGAATTACAAAATCTTATCTAGATCATGCCCTTGCGTTTCTTGTTGCTTTGATGTCTTGGTGACTCCTTTGATATCTTTTTGCTTCCGATTTGTCTTGTATTTCCTTTCATTGTGTCTCGTGTTTCCTTTTTCTATTTGGGACTCTTGTTGTGTCCTGCTGGGGATTTGGTTGGATTCATCTGCTTTATTGACTCTAAGTGTGCTCCTTTCTTATATGGGCGGGCTTTTGACTTCAACCCGTAATGTCAAAATAAATTGCCATTCTGTTCTTCAGGGGGGCACCTGATTGCTGATACTTCAATTGTATTCCCTTATTCTCCAGGTGGGCGCCTGATTGCCGACATTTCAACTGTTCTTCCTTGTTCTCCAGGCGGACGCCTGATTTCTAATACTTCCATTGCTCTTACTTGTTCTCCAGGTGGATGCCTGATTTCTAACACTTCAATTGCTCTTCCTTGTTCTCCAGGTGGACGCCTGATTTCTTCTATTTCCCTTGCTTTTCCTTGTTCTCTAGGTGGACGCCTGATTGCTATTTCCTTTGCTTTTCCTTGTTCTCCAGGTGGACGCCTGATTGCCATTTCAATTGCTCTTCCTTGTTCTCCAGGTGGACGCCTGATTACTTCTATTTCCCTTGCTCTTCCTTGTTCTCCAGGTGGACGCCTGATTGCTATTTCCTTTACTCTTCCTTGTTCTCCAGGTGGACGCCTGATTTCTTCTATTTCCCTTGCTTTTCCTTGTTCTCCAGGTGGACGCCTGATTGCTATTTCCTTTGCTCTTCCTTGTTCTCCAGGTGGACGCCTGATTGCCATTGCAATCTTCTTCCTTGTTCTCCAGGTGGACGCCTGATTGCTAATTCTTCCATTGTTCTTCCTTGTTCTCCAGGTGGACGCCTGATTGCCAATACTTCTTTTGCTCTTCCTTGTTCTCCAGGTGGATGCCTGATTGCTATTCCCTTTCTTCTTCCTTGTTCTCCAGGTGGACGCCTGATTGCCAATACTTCTTCTGCTCTTCCTTGTTCTCCAGGTGGACGCCTGATTGCTATTTCCTTTCTTCTTCCTTGTTCTCCAGGTGGACGCCTGATTGTTAATTCTTCCATTGTTCTTCCTTGTTCTTCAGGTGGACGCCTGATTGCTATTTTCTTTCTTCATCCTTGTTCTCCAGGTGGACGCCTGATTGCTAATTCTTTCCATGGTTCTTTCTTATTCTCCAGGTGGACGCCTGATTGCCAATACTTCTTTTGCTCTTCCTTGTTCTCCAGATGGACGCCTGATTGCTATTTCCTTTCCTCATCCTTGTTCTCCAGGTGGACGCCTGATTGCTATTTTCTTTCTTCATCCTTGTTCTCCAGGTGGACGCCTGATTGCTAACATTTCCATTGCTCTTCCTTATTTTCCAGGTGGACGCCTGATTGCTATTTCCTTTATTCTTCCTTGTTCTCCAGGTGGACGCCTGATTGCTAATTCTTCCATTGTCCTTCCTTGTTCTCCAGGTGGACGCCTGATTGCCAATACTTCTTCTGCTCTTCCTTGTTCTCCAGGTGGACGCCTGATTGCTATTTCCTTTCCTCATCCTTGTTCTCCAGGTGGACGCCTGATTGCTATTTCCTTTCTTCATTGTTCTTCCTTGTTCTCCAGGTGGACGCCTGATTGCCAATACTTCTTCTGCTCTTCCTTGTTCTCCAGGTGGACGCCTGATTGCTATTTCCTTTCTTCATCCTTGTTCTCCAGGTGGACGCCTGATTGCTAACATTTCCATTGCTCTTCCTTATTCTCCAGGTGGACGCCTGACTTCTAACACTTTCATTGCTCTTCCTTATTCTCCAGGTGGACGCCTGATTTCTTCTATTTCCTTCGCCGGGTGTTTCTTGACACAGGTGGACGCCTGATTTCTAATACTTCAACTGCTCTTCCTTATTCTCCAGGTGGATGCCTGACTTCTAACACTTCAACTGCTCTTCCTTATTCTCCAGGTGGATGCCTGACTTCTAACACTTCCACTGCTCTTCCTTGTTCTCCAGGTGGACGCCTGATTGCTGATACTTCCATTGTTCTTCCTTGTTCTCCAGGTGGACGCCTGATTGCTGATACTTCCATTGTTCTTCCTCGTTCTCCAGGTGGATGCCTGATTGCAAATACTTCCATCATCGGGTGTTTCCTGAAACAAATGTTGTTTTTGCCCCTGTTTTAAATCAAAGAAAATTTTGTTAATTTAAAGCAAGGTGGTCAGTTGTGGCATTCTTGCTGAGGGTGGGGTTTCTCTTTGTCTTGTTTTACTACCTTGGAGTGGTTGAAAAGACTGTTTTGTCCTTGTAATTGATCCTTAACTATAGGATCCCCAACTGTTGTTTTCACTTCAAACCCTTTCAATTGTAATCATATGTCTCATCTGACATTACTGAACCACTTTTCTGATTCAACTTTCTTACACCCATATCTTATTTTCATCCTATTACTTCCCGCCTTTCATGGCCGTATTTTGCATTATGCAATCTTGAATCTTGGTAGTATACCTTGACATTCCTTTTTATTTGTTTGGAACAAAACTTACCTCAAAAGCTTTTAGAAGAGTAAGATTATTAGTGACGAAAACATGACTATTTCGGCAATTTAGAATGGAAAGAAAAATCCAAATTTGGATGACTGTTGGAGAAGGAATAAGGAACTTATCTGATTGGATTTACTGGTACCAATGATCAGGGTATGCATTTTGGATTAATCAACCCAGTCTTTTAATCAATCTCTTTTCAATTGTTTCATTTTGCTTTCCCAAAATTTCCACAACCCAATTTTACTTTTGCCAATTTACAAACCTTGTTCGACTTGCAGTATCTAAAAGAGTTTTCACCGACAAACCTTCCTCATTTGTTCATTTCTTAATTCCTTTTCGCCTTATGGTGCCTGCGAAGGTTTTCACCAATAAGACTCTCTCATTTTACTTTCTTTCAGCTTCCGTCGTCTCATGGTGCCCATGCGGGTTTTCACCTATAAGACTCTCTCATTTTCATCGCTTTTCTTGTTTGGGCCAGAGTGTTGTGAACCATCTCCATTTTCTTGACTCGGCACTTTTCTAAGATTGGTCGAAAAGTCTTTTGGTATGTGGTTGGAATGAAAAGGTATCAAAAGTTAAACAATTTTGGTATGGGTTTAAAATTACAACTCTTGGAATCATTTTTCTCTTTGCCAATACAATTCCTGCCCCTGCTTCTTAATTGGGGGTCTCTTGATGTTTCATTTTGTGCACATTATGCATATTATGCACCCTATGACCGAGCCGTGAGGCGCCTACGTATCTTCTTTGAGGAATCAGGTCAAACGTAGTTCACTCCAATAATGATAATAATTTTTTTATTTTTCTTTTTTTATTTGATTTTCATCGACTCCAAGAGAGGGTAGGGAAGAAACAAATGTGGATCAAAGGGGAAACAAAGGGTACAATGTTTGGATAGCAGAATAAATTGCCTTTGTCATTCCAATCTTCGAAATAATGCCGAATACAAACATTTAATAACTATACCAAAGAAAAATCATGCATAATATCTCTTTACCGCATCAGAATTGATAGACATGTCTATGCATTTTCTTTCAATATCTGTTAAACATAATGCACCATTGGACAATACTCTGGTCACAATGAATGGTCCTTGCCAATTCGGGGCAAATTTGCTCTTTGCTTCAACCTGATGTGGAAGAATACGTTTCAACACATGTTGACCTACTTCAAACTTTCGGGGATGCACCTTTTTGTTGTATGCTCTTGCTATTCTTCTTTGATATAATTGGCCATGACATACTGCTGCCAAACGTTTTTCATCAATCAAGTTTAACTGTTCTAGTCGGGTTTTGACCCATTCATCATCATCAATCTTAGCTTCGGCGATGATCCGAAGGGAAGGAATTTCAACTTCTGCAGGAATTACTGCCTCAGTGCCATATACCAACAAATAAGGAGTTGCTCCTACTGAAGTGCGAACAGTAGTGCGATATCCCAACAATGCAAATGGTAACTTTTCGTGCCATTGTCTTGAACCTTCTACCATTTTCCGAAGTATCTTCTTTATGTTTTTATTGGCTGCCTCGACTGCTCCATTCGCCTTGGGCCGATATGGGGTAGAATTGCGATGTATAATCTTAAACTGTTGACATACTTCCCTCATTAAGTTACTGTTAAGATTAGCACCGTTATCTGTAATGATCACCTTTGGGATTCCGAATCGACATATGATGTTTGAGTGAACAAAATTGACCACAGCTTTCTTGGTCACTGATTTGAATGTTTTGGCCTCAACCCATTTGGTAAAATAATCAATGGCTACTAGAATGAACATGTGCCCATTGGATGCTGCTGGCTCAATAGGTCCAATGACATCCATACCCCAAGCGACGAAGGGCCATGGTGCCGACATTGTGTGCAACTCGGATGGCGGAGAGTGAATCAAATCCCCATGTATTTGGCATTTATGACATTTGCGCACAAAGCTGATACAATCTCTCTCCATGGTAAGCCAATAGTAACCAGCTCGGAGAATTTTCTTTGCCAACACATATCCGCTCATGTGGGGTCCGTAAACTCCCGAATGTACTTCAGACATGACAACCAAAGCTTGTCTAGCATCTATGAATCTTAATAATCCAAGGTCTGGTGTTCTTTTATACAAAACTCGTCCACTTAAGAAGAATCCATTTGCCAATCGCCTAATGGTTCTCTTTTGATCCCATGTGGCTTGTGCTGGATATATCCCCATTCTGATATACTCCTTGATGTCGTGGAACCATGGTTCACCATCAAATTCCTCCTCAACCATGTTGCAGTAAGCGTGCTGATCGTGGACTTGAATATGTAGTGGATCCACATAAGCTTTGTCCGGATGGTGCAACATTGATGCCAGGGTAGCCAATGCATCGGCAACCTCGTTATGGATTCTTGGAATATGCTTGAACTCTACGGATCGAAACCGTTGACAAAGATCATGCAGACATTGTCGGTATGGTATGAGCTTCAAGTCTCGTGTTTCCCATTCTCCTTGAATTTGATGTACCAGAAGATCCGAATCTCCCAAGACCAAGATTTCCTGGATGCCCATGTCTGCGGCTAGTCATAACCCCAGAATACAAGCTTCGTACTCAGCCATATTATTGGAGCAATAAAATCGAAGTTGAGCCGTAACAGGATAGTGATGCCCTGTTTCAGAAATAATTACAGCTCCTATCCCGACTCCTTTTATGTTAGCGGCCCCATCAAAGAAAAGTTTCCAGCCAAGTTTTTCAATTTGCTCCATCTCACCGATATGCATTATTTCTTCATCGGGAAAATAGGTTTTCAATGGCTCGTACTCCTCGTCGATCGGGTTTTCGGCTAAATGATTGGCCAATGCTTGGGCTTTCATTGCAGTCCGAGTCACATAGATGATGTCAAATTCTGTGAGCAATATCTGCCACTTTGCAAGTCTCCCCGTTGGCATAGGTTTTTGAAAAATATATTTCAACGGATCCAGACGCGAAATGAGGTAAGTAGTGTAGGATGACAAATAGTGTTTCAATTTCTAAGCTACCCAAGTTAGGGCGCAACATGTCCTTTCCAGATGAGTGTACTTAACCTCATAAGCTGTGAATTTCTTGCTAAGGTAGTAGATGGCCTGTTCTTTTCTGCCGGTGAGATCATGCTGCCCCAATACACAACCAAAGGAATTTTCCAAGACCGTCAAGTAAAGAATCAAAGGTATTTCTGGCTCTGGCGGAACCAGCACGGGTGGATTTGACAAGTATCCTTTTATCTTATCAAATGCTTCTTGACACTCATCAGTCCACTTGACCGCAGCATCTTTCTTCAACAATTTGAAAATAGGCTCACAGGTTGCCGTGAGCTGAGCAATAAACCTGCTGATGTAATTCAACCTCCCTAACAAACTCATTACTTCAGTTTTGTTCCTTGGAGGTGGCAGTTCTTAGATGGATTTGTTCTTTGATGGGTCTAGCTCGATGCCTCGCCGACTGACTATGAATCCCAACAGCTTTCCAGATGGAACACCAAATGCGCACTTGGCAGGGTTAAGCTTGAGGTTGTACCTGCGAAGTCTCAAGAAGAATTTCCTCAAATCCCCAACGTGGTCGGCTTGATGCTTTGATTTTATGATCACATCGTCCACGTATACCTCAATCTCCTTATGTATCATATCATGAAACACCGTGGTCATTGCTCTCATGTAAGTTGCCCCGGCGTTCTTTAAACCAAAAGGCATTACCCGGTAGCAATAAGTTCCCCATGGTATGATGAATGCGGTCTTTTCTGCA
This sequence comes from Nicotiana tabacum, assembly GCF_000715075.1. NCBI lineage: Eukaryota > Viridiplantae > Streptophyta > Magnoliopsida > Solanales > Solanaceae > Nicotiana > Nicotiana tabacum. The sequence continues at coordinate 54,170,550 of NC_134089.1, read as the reverse complement.
TCTTCTTCATCCATTAGAATTTGATGATACCCGGCATAACAATCCACAAAAGATCCTATCTCATGCTTGGCACAATTATCGATCAAAATATGGATATTGGGCAATGGGAAGTTATCCTTCGGACTTGCTTTGTTGAGATTGCGGTAATCGACGCATACTCTAATTTTGCCGTCTTTCTTTGGCACAGGAACGATATTAGCCAACCAAAGAGGATATCGAGTGACTCGAATGACCTTTGCTTCCAACTGTTTGGTGATTTCTTCTTTAATTCTTACACTTATATCAGGCTTGAACTTTCTCAACTTTTGCTTGACAGGAGGCACCATTGGATCAGTGGGCAATTTGTGAACCACTAAATCAGTGCTCAAACCTGGCATGTCGTCATATGACCATGCAAAAACATCTTTGAATTCGATGAGTGTTTTAATTAACTCTTCTCGGATATTTGGTTCAAGGTGGACACTTATTTTAGTTTCTTGGATATTATTCGTGTCCCCTATATTGATGTCTTCGGTATCTCCCAGGTTAGGTTTGGTTTTTTCTTCAAAATGAATTAACTCTTTACTAATCTCATCGAAAGCCTCATCCTCATCATATTCTGATTCATAATCACAATATACTTCTTGAATTATTATTTCGGAACCAGATTGATTTTTAAGACTGGGCTGAGGATTCCTCATGCATGCCATATCACTAGAGCCAGCGTAAAAAGAACTGTACAGAAAAAGAAGAAAAAGAAAAGAAAACTATCAGGAATGATAATGAAAAGGAAACTGTATTTTATTGGATGATGAAAGATAACAAGGTTTGCACACTTCAAACAAACTGTAAGATAAACATCGGGATTACAACCCTGAGGTAACCCAAACAAACTGAAGGAAAATCAAAATAAACTACCAAGACTCCTTTAAAATGGGGAGAGGAGTGGCTTTCCAATTATTAAGCTTTGTTTCTAGCCCAACGAATTGAACTTCTGCGTTGCTAGAACCTTCCCCGCTTTCCACCATATTCACATCGTCAAACAATTTCTCGAATCTTTCAATTAATTCCTCCTCAGGATTGACCAGGGATTTAGGAATTGTTGTTATCGGGTGATTTTTAGCACCGATCTTGACAAAGGACTTTGATAGATGTGGGACTGGTTTTGGAAGAACCCATGCCTTTTGTTTCAGCTTTCTGGCCTTTCTCACGTCTGTGACAGTGGGTATGAATCCTAAACCAAATGTTCCCCAGTTCTCGGGGAGAGATACTGGTTGTATAATGCCTTGCAAAGATGATCCCAAACCTTTGTCGGGTATAAAACCATTCTTCAACATTTCATAGGCTACCATGACTGATGCAGAGGTTATCTTTGGATTCGGAAGGTACTTTCCCTCTGGAATTTTCTCTATCGACATTGTGTCGGAAACTTGGTAAACCCATGGTCCCTGGTCATTTTCTATTCCCTTGACCGGTACAATGGCACCGCTGTGAGCATTTAAACTGTCTTCCCCATACACAACTATTTCCTGTTTATCCCATTCAAACTTGACCACCTGATGTAGTGTTGACGGGACTGCTTTAGCCGCATGGATCCATGGTCGACCCAATAGCAAATTATAGGAAACAGTTATATCCAACACTTGAAACTCCATTGTGAATTCAACTGGCCCTATTGTCAGTTCCAGCACTATGTCTCCAAATGAATCTCTGCTTCCACCGTCAAACCCCCGTACGCAAATACTATTCTTCTGGATCCTCTCCTCTTTTATTTTTAACTTGCTTAGAGTGGAGAGAGGGCAGATGTTTGCGCTTGACCCGTTGTCAACCAACACCCGGGTTACTACGGAGTTTTCACATTTCAATGTGAGGTAAAGAGCTCTGTTGTGCTCAGTACCTTCCACAGGCAGTTCATCATCAGAAAATGTGATTCTGTTTGCCTCAAAGATTCTGTTGGCTATTTTTCCCAAATGATTCACGGAGATCTTATCAGGAACGTATGCCTCATTCAGGATTTTCATCAAAGCTTGATGGTGCTCCTCTGAATGGATCAGTAATGACAATAATGAAATTTGAGCGGGCGCCTTTTTCAATTGATCCACAACAGAATAGTCATGGAGCTTCATCTTTCTCAAAAATTCGTCTGCTTCTTCTTCCGTCACAGCTTTCTTAATTGGTGTTGGATTATTTTTAGTTTTTCTTAACTCCTCGGGAGTGAAACATCTTCCCGAACGAGTCAAGCCATGCACCTCACAAACTTCTTCCTTGACTTCTTTTCCTTTGTACATTACTGTCACCCGTTCATAGTTCCATGGAATGGCCTTGTTGTTTATCACTGGTAACTGGGTTACAGGTTTGATAATAACCCGATCTACACGGGCTCCTTCCACGACTACAATGGGTTTGCTGGCGACCCCTGGTACAATCACTTTTGATCCTTCTTGCTTCGTGGCAACTTTGCTCGAAGCTCCCTCCTCAAATACCACAGATGGTTCATCACCCTTTTTGTTCTGCTTATATACCAACTTCTCCTCTGTTAACTGCTCATCTCGCTTGGCTTCATGAGACCTAATCATCATGACGGTTTGCGATGGCTTCTTTGTTTCCCCATCAGTCCATACTATTTCTATCATATTGGCCTCCTGATGGGCTGGCATTGGATTTCTGTTGATATTATGAGCTTCGGGGGTTTGAACTTCAATTTTGTTAGTATCAATCAGCTCTTGTATTGCATTCTTCAAATGCCAGCACTTTTCTGTATCATGGCCTGGTGTACCAGAACAATACTCACAGCTTATTGTGTAGTCCAGATTCTTTGGAGGAGGATTAGGCAGCTTGGATTGTATCGGCCTTAGCATGTCTAGCTGTCTCAACCTGTGGAACAGACTAGTGTAGGATTCACCCAATGGAGTGAAGGTTTTCTTTTTCTGTCCCCTTTCACCCCTGAGTACTTGATTAGGCCTGAAACCTGGTCCGGGGTAAGTTCGTGGGTAAGTACTTGGTATGACAGGGGCACGCCAATGAGCGTGGGCAGGTGGTTGATTGTATGCTTGTGCATGATTGATGGAAAAATGAGGTTCCGACGGGTGATAGTAGTGTTGGGGTGAATTGTGGTGGTAAGTTGATTGGTGGGATCGATGTTTATTGTAGTAATGAGGTGAACCTCCGGATCCCGACCAAGTTCCTGAATCAATCACCGCTACTTCCTCCCTTTTCTTTCTTCCAATCCCTCCTACTCCGCCTTGAATAGCTTGAGTAGTCGCCTTAATAGCCGAATAACTCATGATTTTATTTGTCTTGAGGCCTTCTTCCACCATACCTCCCATCTTCACTACTTCGTTGAATGATTTTCCTACCGCTGAAACCAAATGGGCATAGTAAGTTGGCTCCAGGGCTTGTAGGAAGTAGTCTACCATTTCACTTTCCTTCATAGGAGGATCCACCCTTGCTGCCTGTTCCCTCCACCGGAAACCATATTCTCTAAAACTTTCATTGTGCTTTTTCTCAAATTTTGTCAAAGATAGTCGATCTGGGATGATTTCCAGATTGTATTGGAAGTGGTAAGCAAATGCCTGTGCCAGGTCATCCCAGGTGTACCATCTCCCATGGTCCTGGCGTGTATACCACTCCAAAGCTGATCCGCTCAAACTTTGACTGAAGTAAGCCATCAATAATTCGTCTCTTCCCCCGGCTCCTCGCATCTTGCTACAGAAACCCCTTAAGTGGGCTACTGGATCGCTGTGCCCGTTGTATAGGTCAAATTTGGGCATCTTGAAACCAGCTAGCAATTGCACATTTGGGAACAAGCATAAATCCTTGTAGGCTACACTGACCTGTCCTCCTAACCCTCGCATGTCTCGGAATGATTGTTCTAGGCTTTTGACCTTCCTGAACATCCCTTCTTGTTCAGCATTTTTGACTAGCTTGTCAATTTCGGTTGGGAGGTCAAAACGAGGAGTAAATGAATGGATTTCGGAGGCTTTGAAGATGGGCTCCGGAGGGTAGTATTGGTTGTCCTGGGCCTGGAATATAGGCTCACTAGGAGATTTGTGGAGTGTAGCCGGGGGAGGTGCTACGAAAACAGGAGTTACTGGTGGAGGAAAGTATGGAACTGGTTTAGGAGGTGGCGATTGCGGTGTCTGAGAGGTGGTGCCTCGGTAGTGTTGGTAGATGGGGAAATTTGGGGATAGTTCAGTGGTAAGATTATCCTAAGTTTGGGCTAGTGATGGAGCAGGGTTAGCTGGGTAAGATGGGGTGATTGCCCTGTAGACCAGGCCCGATACATCTCAGCCATTTGCTGCTTGAGTTTAAGCATTTCTTCTTTCACTTTACCGACGTCCATTTCCTCTATCTCAATACCTGTGTCGACATCCGGGATAGACATACTTTCGGGTATTGGTCCTTTTGATCTCGTGTGATAATGATAATATGACAGTATACTCTTAGAGAAACTAACTGCTTGAATTCTGGAAATGAGCAAACTTGTTAGTTTTGAGAGTTTAACACATATATAATTACACGTTGAGATGCAATGTTTCCTAGACAAATAACCCTTTTCTATTATGCATTTGCTCGGCTGCTTGTGTCATCCCCGCTTTTCTTTGCCTATCTTTTTACTGTCACTCACTCTTATTTTATTCTTTTATGATTGTGGTCGAATCTTATAGAGATTGCCTACGTATGATGCCCCTGCATGAATCAGACCTTGCGTAGTTCGGACGGTAAGGCAATTGTCAACACTTTTATTTATTTTACAAACATGGAACAGACATTACATTTGAAAAACATTATAAAAATGGTTTAAAACTCGACACAAACCCAAATCAAACAAAAGACATAATTCTCAATAGTTGTGAACATGATCCACTCCCCACTTTTGTTTTCAATCATTGGATCATCTGCTCATGGTGGGGCTTGACCCGGATGACCTCCCAGCGTACGATACATTCTTTCTAACTCCATTTCCATATGCCGGGAAAAAATAGGTGCGTGCTCTATAAACCTTTCATAATCCATCCCTTGGCAGTTTACATAACTTTGAGAGGTGTAAACCGCTAAATCGTGGATTTGTGCCCTGAAATCTTGGAGACGCTGGTCTTGGTTTTGTAGTTGCTGTTGGCAAGTGTTGGCTATATCTCTGATACAGTCTTCACGATCTAAAGCTGACTCTAATTGAGCTCGGAGTCTGGCCTGATCGAGTCTTGCCTGTGCTTTTTCTCTGTCGATGTCTGCGTGCTGATGTTCTCTGTTGTATCTTCTTGCTTCTTCCAGTTGTGTATGAAGTTGGGCTTCTGAATGTATCCAACGGTCTTTCTCCTTCTTGAATTGTGCCCTGTCTTCTTCGGATTGCCTTACTTGGTGTTCCTTATTAGATCTGGCCTCTTCGTTTAATTGTTGGATTCTTTCTTTAGCTCTGTTCAACGCCTTTTCGGTTTTTGCCGAAATGGAATCGCAATCTTGCATTTTTTCCAAAAGATTGGCGATGATTTTTTGATCCTTCCAACTCCTCATTGGTGTTTCAGAAGCTTTCTTCATTTTTTGAAATTGAGCGTGAAGATTTTTATTCTCACAAGCTAGACTCTTCTTCTTGCCTTCTGCTTCTTGTGCTTGCAAATCTTTCTCCAAACCGAGGCTCCTTAGATTTTCCTTTAAGGCATGGATAGTCTCTTTGTACCCCTTTTCCTTTTCTCGCCAAATCAGCCGCCCTTGGATTTTATCGTTAAAGGCTTGAACATGGGGTCTTTTTGTTGGCCTTCTTAGATCGGGTTCTGGTGCATCATCCACGCGGGACCGTTTCTCAAACCACCTTGCATATCCTGGATTTATCTCGCCCTTTGTAGTGTCTGGAACTTGAGTATCATCTTTCAAGTATCGACATCCATTCCACATCTGCTGAATTAAAGCCTCGGGAAGAGTGGCTTCAGGGTGTAACTCGATTACTTGCATACTCAAATCTTCATCATCAGGAACCACTTGGTATCTCCCTAGTTGTCTTAGAACTCTCTGTGGCGCATATGGTTGGATGCTTCTCAATCCCAATAGTAGCAAATAACTATTCGAGTTTGACATGTGTATCACTTCCCTTACTGGGAGCCATCCAAAAGTCCACTCAATTTGACTTGCCGTTAAAGATCTTAGATGAGATACCCAGGCTTCGACCCCTTCTGGTGACTTATAATCTTTTATTCTTTCTTCATAACTCTCGATGAAATTATCATGGCTTGGACCATACTGTATGAACTTGGGGTGATGTTGGAGATGCTCAATCATCCACATTTGCAACAAAATTTTGCACCCTTCGAAGATCTCTGCCCCTGATTTACATAAGGTCAATGCCCGATAAATGTCTGAGAGAATGATCGGGGCGAGGGTGTGATTTTCCTTGGTAGTGAGGACCTGCACGACTTTCGTTGTGCGAATATCAATTGTTCGTTCTTTATTTGGGAAGACCATGATTCCTAGAAAAGCCACCATGAAAGCGAAGCGACGGTGAATCTGCTAGGTGTCTTTGTTCTGCTTGTTAGTAAGGCCCTTCTCATGAATTTCAAATCCATCTGGTTTTCCGAACCTTGAATATAGGAAGTTGAAAGAACAACACCCGTTGATAACATTGCTTTTTCTGATTTGATTACTGATGTTAAGGAGCCCGAAGAATCGATGCACTGAGGGAGCTTTTGGGAATATAAGACTTTGATTTCTCAAATCTTTGTCAAAACCGGCATATCCAGCTATCTCTTCTAATGTAGGAGTAAGCTCGAAATTAGAGAAGTGAAAGACATTGTGAACAGGGTCCCAAAAAGTTACTAATGTCGCAATCAAGTCATCACGCGGTTTAACTTTCATAATATCTGTGAGAGTTCCCAAATGCTTAATGACCCATTTTTGACCATCTTCTCCTAACTCATGCCACCACATCTGAAGCCGAAATAGAAACTCATCTGCATTTGCGGATGGTGGGTTTTGGGTGGTGCTCATTTTGTATCTGCGATTAATTTTAACAAAATCAAGACTCATTTTGAAAAATGACACTCATAAATAAAAAAGATCATTTTTTTATATATTTTTATTTATTTATTTAACACTTCTTTTTTTCAAGACTTAAAACTATTTTTGGGAATTTTCTAAAACAACCCATTTTATTCCTCGGCTCTCACAATGATTTTTTTTTCAATTAAGCTGGTCAACAAGCAAATCCGAGGCAAATGAATGCACAAGTAGCAAGTAGGATGCATCAGGATGGTCTTTTTATTTCGGGTTCACCTGTCCTAGACAGACCCAACCCCTGTGTTGAGTCTCCAAGGCCAAATGCACATGACGCAAATAGACGTTCCTACTAGGGATCCGGTATATGGTTGAGTTATTCTAAGTGAAAAACCTGGGGCAGATTGTTCTAGACCTGGCTTACCCAAACGGACAATTTGAGCCGAAGTGGGGGCAACGTACCGGGAGCACGAAAGTCTACCCGGCCTAGTTACTTGTCCCAACTTCATCTTATTTGGTATGACTTTAACAGAAAGATGGGCCACGCGCACGTGTGCACCATAAATTCAGAAGACTCAGAAAGAAGGGGGGTTTCGTAGCAGTTTTATATGCACAATTCAGATAATATTAAAGCAGTAAAAGTGTCATTTAGCACATTGGGCATATATCATGTAAAAATCAGATAATAAATAAAGCCAACTATAACAGTTATTTTAAGCTCGAATTCTTAAACCCTGAACTAGTGGTTTTGGGTTAACATCACAGTTGGAAGTCCCCAGCAGAGTCGCCAGAGCTGTCACACCTCCTCTTTCCGCCCCCGCGAGGGTGCGAGGAGTTTTCTCCAATTAAAGGACAGTCGAAACGGGATTTGTTTGTTTATTTCAGAGTAGCCACCTGGGAATTTTAAGGCGTCCCAAGTCATCGGTTTTAATCCTAAATCGAGGAGAACATGACTCTGTTTGTTATTCTGCGAACCAGAAATCCGAGTAAGGAATTCTGTTAATTCGGGAGAAGGTGTTAGGCATTCCCGAATTCCGTGGTTCTAGCACGGTCGCTTAACCATTATTATACTTGGCTAAATTATCTCGATTTGCTAAATACATTTTTTTTTATTTTGCATGATTTTGTTACCACTTCTGTTTATATTGTTTACAATTAAAGATTTTCTTGAAACGAATCACGCGTACGTATATTCGTATTATATATTTTTATAAACGTAAAGATTCGTGTCACGCATACGTATACACAATAAGATTGATAATATTATTTTTTGTTTATTTTTATTATAAAATAGACTTATGTTTGAAATTGTGCTTAAATAGTGAATTGCACATCTCGGGTTATATGAAATTAATTTGATATTCTCTGAAGAACCCCCTTTTTTATTAAATGTTCGCTCGAAGTTGCGCGAACGCATAATCCGAATTGCCTTTAGAAATATAATCAGGTCACACGAACGTATCCCTGATCACACAAAATATTCTTGATGGTAGTATAAATTTTCCACAAATTATTTATTACATCCATACATTTTTATGTGAAAGTCATGAGAAATCACTATTTGAGATGCCTCTAAATTTCTTGAAAAGAATTCACAATTTATTAAGTGTTGACCGCAAATTATATTTTTCGCGTATGAATTATATTCCTCAAAACCATTCGAATTTAAAGAGTAAAAAACAATTAAACAACGTGTGATTAATACTACCATTTTTATCGTAAATACAATATTTGTCTACCCAAAAAGCGAATTGCGTATAAAACTTAGGAAAAGAATTGATTTAATAAACGAAGTAATATTTTTTGAAGAATTTTCATTGTTATATTTGGAGCGAACGCTATTTATACATTTTTGACTTAAAATGTTACAATTTATAAATCCCACCCTTCTTTTACACCACTTGTTTTTAGTCCGAGGTTATAATTATTTAGTTAATTTTTGCTTACGAAGATTGAGTTTGGGATAAATAAACCAATTCTTATTCTCTGCCTGCGCGAATATTTGCAAACACTAACTCTATATTTTGTAAAAAATCATTGACATTATTTTATACATTAAGAGAAATGAGTTAATCGCGTTCCTAAAATAACTAAGCCATTTGTTATTAAGAAAGAGAACTAATCTACCAATTGATTTAATAAGACGACATCACATATAACGTAAACATACATCATGACCTGTTCGCAATATTCCAACATTGTAATAGTAATGGATTATATCAATTCACCTTTCAACTATAGGTTATACACATAACCGTTATTACGCCATATACGGACAAAGTACAACTGACATCATCTAGCCTTAAACAAAATTGGATATTTGACAAAATAAGCTAGTAATGAAATTTCTGGGTATTTCCGTACTATTCTATACTTAGCTAACAATATCACAGACTTTAATTAATGGCAAAAAATTTTACCATGTTCCCTATCTCAATAATTCAAACAATAAATGTCATCACTAGTCCTCAAAACACATAAGATTATCGTGTAATTTACTACTCCAGAAGGTTAATTAGTTAACATTTTTATCATGTCAAGTATAATACTATATTAACCAACTAAAAACAAAACTGAAACTTAAACTAATAGAATTTAAATTAGTAGAAGACATCCTTATAATTCCAAACTTCATTTACTTGCCATGTTGAAGCTTTTCATGACATGAGTTTACAGATATGTACCTGGAAATGAGGGTAGAAGAAGTGAATTTTAGCAGTAGCAGCAGCAACAAAACCAGCAGAATATACCAATGTTTCAACAGATTTGAGCAACAAACAGAACCTGTGAACCCAGACGCACCGTAGAAGGACTCTTTAAGAAATTTCAGATTTCAAACTAAACAATAGGATCGAACAAATCCGGACAGATTAAAAAAAACAATATTTCTGATTTTCAAGACTTAGGAGAAGACAAACTGAAAATTTCAATCTCAAAAATTCAACCTTAACACTAGCTTCTAGTGTAGAATTCTGTTTTTACTATTTATGATTTTTTCTTTCTTGCTTTCTATTCTCTCTCTTTAGATTTTCATTTTTCTCTCTGTCTGGTTCCTCTATTTTCTATCTCTGGTTCTTTTTCTCTATCTCCCTCTATTTTTCCACTGTCCAGACCTGGTTCTCTCTTTGTGTTTTTTTCTATCAGTCCCAACTCCCCTCTTTATACAAGTTTTCCTCCCCTAATGCTTCCCGGACCCCCCCCCCCCTAAAAATCTGCCACTAAACTGGCTTTTTCTAGTTAATCAGCACTAAGGATACCTTTTCCCTTATTTTCAGCCCTTCCACTTCCTTTGGTTTCCCATTATCCCATTAAATTAAAGCCCTTAATAGTCCACTAGAACATACTAATACTAACATATTCTTCTTACTTTTTTCATTCCCAAATTGCCCCCTGAAATACCCTTGAACTACAGCTTCTACCAACAGCAACAAGTTTGGACTGAATCCTAACTAAAAATGCAACCTTCTAACCCAATTATATCTAACCAACATTTATAAAACTGAATTCAAACCCAACATCACATTAACATCACACAAAACTCAACAGAACAATTTAAACTGAAATTGAAAATCGAACTAAGATCAAACAAATGCAGGAGCATTGTCAGTATATTGACAATGCCCTGAAACTAACTGCCCAGAAATCAATACACACACAACATCCATTTGACGGACTCATTGATTTACAAACAAGCATGATTTAACTGACAAATACTAATCAACTGACTATCTACAATAATTGTCAACAAACAATTTATAAATAGATAAACAGATTGTTTCAATCAGCATTATCAGAAACGGGAATTCATAATATAACTAATCGACGAACTTAATCAAGTAGATTACACACATTGTAAACAATCACAACAAACAGAAACAATGCCATTATTTGATCAAATAAACAGGTATGAGACAGAATCAAAATAAAAGATGGGAAAATTACACAGACTAATGTAACAAGCAACAATATACACATAGGATACAAAAATAAGTAAGAAAAATACCTCTGAATCTTCAAATTTATACGGACACAGGCTCAACTTGGATTCGGACCTTTTGAGGCTGAACAGACTTTATTCGAAGTATTCTCAATTGAGAATACCTCGATTAAAGTCTCTTAGACCTCAATCCCTCACTTAATTCGGACAAATTCCACGAGTTGGCATTTTAGGGTTTCACTTTTTCTCAAATTTAGGGTTCGACCAATTCTGGGCAGATTCGAAGGGAACCAAAGATGACTTAGGGGTGAGGGAGGCCTAGGGGTCATTGGGTGTGAATTTGAGACAGATCTGGGTGAGTTCATGTTTGGCTCGAATCTTCAAATGAAGATTCGAGAAGCTCTGAGGTGATTCGAGCCAAACGAACAACAGATCCATAACGAGGCAGGTTAGGGGGTGCTATGGTGTTAATTAGGGGCTGGTTGGTTTGGATCTGAGTTTGGATCGAATCTTCATTTGAAGATTCGAGCCACTACAGGATGATTTGAGCTTAGTGGTTATCATATTCAGATAGAGGATGGTTAGGGGGTTTAGGGGTGTCAAAGTGGTGGCCGGCGGCGTTGTTGCCGCCGGGTTTCAGGCGAGGGGGAGTTAGGGCGGCTAGGGTTTTGGGGGTATTGTCTGAAGACGATGATGAACAGGAGAGGGGGGGTGCTTAGTTAGAGGGGCCGGGGTATGAACTTGAGGCTTATATAGGGGAGGGGTGAATTGATTTAGACCGTTAGATCAGGCAGAATAGATGGCCAGGATCTATCCACTTACAGGAACGGTGTCGTTTTGGTTTAGTTGGGAAATGGGTCGGCCCGGGCAATGGTTCGGGTAGGGGTTACGGGTAAGGGTGTGGAATATCAGCCGTTGGATTGATTTAATCCAATGGCCCTTGATGAAAGATGACCAAACGTCGTCGTTTGGTTTACTCCTGAGTTGGACCGGACCTGGGGTGTTTGGATTGGGCTGTGGGGGGGTGAATTTTAGTTTGGGCCTGGATTTAAGTCCAGGTCCGATTTTTCACCTTATGACCTATTTTCTATTTTTCAAAAATTAAACAAAAATTCTAAATGAATTGTAACAATCAATAAAAAATTACACATATATTATTTAATGCCTAAAATGATAAAATCAACACAATGACAAGAAACACCTATGCACATTTTGTGATTTCCCATTTATGCCGGATATTATAATCAACTCCTAAATGTATATATTTTTGTTTGTATTTTTCATTTTTATAAAACCCATGATTAAATAATTCTAAAAAAAATGCGATATTAATTCCTAAATGCATATGCATCTGCATTACCTATTTTTGTATTTTTCCTTAATTAGAATAAAAATGAACACGCACAGACGAAATGCCCCGAAAATTCAACAATTGCACACAAAGAAAATAATTATTTGTGATTTCTTTTGGAGTAGTTCTTGTGAGGCAAAAATCACGTGTTCACAATCATTCAGGCATCGAATCGTTGGTTCAAAAGGTAATCAGGGCCGGCTATTACTGGATCGACAAAGAAAAATACACGAAGGAGTTCGTATGGAAATGTGATAAATGCCAATGACATGCTCTGATGATTCACCAAGCCAGGGAGCAGCTGCATTCGATTGTATCACCATGCCCATTCATGAAGTGGGGAGTGGACATCGTTGGCCCTCTTCCATGGGCACCCGGTAAGTCTCAATTTATATTGTTTATGACTGACTATTTTCTTAAGTGGGTTGAAGACTAGGCATACAAGAATGTCATGGAGAAGGAAGTAATCGACTTCATTTGGGACCACATCATATGTCAGTTTTGAATGCCGTCTAAACTCGTGTGCAACAACGGGAAACAATTTATCGGCAGCAAAGTGAACAAATTTCTCGAAGACCATAAGATCAGAAGGATCATCTCAACACCTAATCACCCTAGTGGGAACATACAAGTAGAATCGACCAACAAAACCATACTCCAAAACCTCAAAAAGAGGTTAACTGACGCCAAAGGAAAATGGAAAGAAATCCTACCCGAAGTCCTATGGGCGTATTGTATGACCTTGAAGTCCAGTTCGGGTCCACCCCATTCTCACTGGTTTACAGCGTTGAAGCTCTAATACCGATCGAATTCAATGAACCAAGTATCAGATTCCAATATGCAACAAAGGAATCGAATGGCGAGGCAATGAGTATGAGCCTAGAGATGACAAAATGGATAGAATCAGGGGAAAAGAAAATCGAGGAAATTTAACAGAGGGTAGAAACCTACAATTCCAATGTCGACCAGATTCCGGGAGTACTGCCAGTACTGAAAGTCTTGGATACCAAGAAGTTCGTGCAAAAACCTTTCCCTCCGAGTGAGGCCCCAAAACCGATCCCTAAGAAATTCCATATGCCTAAGATTCCTAAGTATAATGGGATAACCGACCCAAATGAACATGTCACTTCCTACACATCTGCCATCAAAGGGAATGACTTGGAGGATGATGAGATCAAGTCTATTTTGTTAAAGAAATTCGGAGAGACCCTGTCAAAGGAGCCATGATATAATATCACAACTTACCTCCTAATTCTATTGACTCATTTGCTATGCTTGCAGACTATTTCGTGAAACCACACGCTGGGGCTATCAAGGTTTAGACATGAAGTCGGACCTCTACAAAGTAAGACAGAAAGATAATGATATACTCAGAGAGTTTGTGTCCCTGTTTCAAATGGAACGAATGGACCTGCCACCGGTTGTTGATGATTGGGCCGTTCAAAATTTTACCCAAGGACTGAATGTTCCAAGCTCGATGGCTTCATAGTAGTTGAAGTAGAATCTGATAGAGTACCGGACTGTTACTTGGGCCACTGTGCATAACCGATATTAATCAAAAATCAAGGTTGAAGATGATCAACTTGGGGCTTCTTCCAGGTTCGTTTATCCTGTCAGACCCATCGACAAAATCAAGAGAGATATCGACCGTTAACCAAGGTCAAAAAGAGATTGGTACTAGCCGTATAATGGAGATCGAACAAGCAGTGGGTCCAGGCGAAGTTCTATGCAGAATGAAAGGAGAAATGATCGAAGTCAGAGTACTTAAGGACTCATGAGCAACAACGGCTTTGACAGGCTTATCGGGCCTAAAGAAGCACCAAGGTTATTAGAATATAGCTTTAATGTTGATGCAGCTGCCATCGTATCAGCTATCAGGCGCATCAAAGATACCAAATGGCCTCAACCTTTACAATTTGATCCATCACAAAGGGATCATAACCAAATGTGCAACAATCATGACACTCATGGCCACAGAATAGAGGATTTTCGATAGTTGATAGAGGAAGTAGCCCGGTTGTTCAACAACGGGCACCTTCGAGAATTTCTGAGCGATCGAGCCAAGAATTATTTTAGAAAAAGGGATTCTAACAAACAGACCGAACAAGAAGAACCTCAATACATTATTAACATGATCATCGGTAGAGTCGATGTCCCTCGAGGACCGAACTTGAAGCGCACAAAAGTGTCCATCACAAGGGAAAAACGGACTCGAGATTACATACTAGAAGGAATCTTGTGTTTTAACGACGAGGATGCAGAAGGGATCGTGCAGACTCACAATGATGCACTGGTAATATCTTTACTCATAAATAAATATCGAGTTAAGCGTGTGTTAATTGATCCAGGTAGCTTGGCCAACATCATTCGATCAAGAGTCATAGAATAGTTTGGTCTGCAAGATCAAATCGTGCCAGCAGTCCAAGTTTTGAACTAATTCAACATGGCATGTGAAACCACTAAAGGGGAGATAATATTACCCATCAATGCCATTGGGACCATCCAGGAGGCCAAGTTTTATGTGATCGAAGGATACATGAGGTATAACACCCTGTTTGGGAGGCCATGATTCCACAACATGAGGGAAGTTCCCTCGACTCTTCACCAAGTGTTAAAATTTTCAACACCGAGAGGGATTAAGACAATCTACGGAGAACAACCAGCCGCAAAAGAGATGTTTTCAGTTGAAGAAGTAATTCTAATATCAACACTCACAACGTCAAAGGAACCGAATTCGGGTGCAAAGCAAAAGATCAAATAGCACACAATACCCGCTACGACCCAACCAGATAAGCAGGGGACTAACAAAGACGATAATTATGGGGTTCCCAGATATTTTATAGTCCTCGATGATTCCGATGCCACTAAATCAATGGTCGAGGAGCTAGAACAAGTGACATTGATCGAACATCTACCCGATCATAAGGTATACCTGGGAATAGGGTTAACCCTCGAGCTCAGGAAAAAACTTATTCAATTTCTTATAGCTAACATAGATTGTTTCTCTTAGTACTATCTTGATATGACAAGGATCCCACCAGAGATTACCAGTCATAAGCTAAGACTGGACCAGAAATTCCACCCGGTCAAGCAGAAGAAGAGTCCGAGATCAAACATGTTTTCATCAAGAACGAGATATCTAAACTCCATAAAATAGGATCCATTCGGGAGGTGAAATACTCAGAATGGTTAACAAATGTAGTGGTAGTCCCTAAAAAAGGGAACGAATTATGAATGTGCGTAGACTATAAGGATTTGAATAAGGAATGTCCAAGGACATTTTCCCTTTGCCTAATATCGATCGCATGATCTATGCCACGACCGACCATAAGATCCTCAGTTTTCTTGATGCCTATTCCGGGTACAACCAAATACAGATGAACCTAGATGATTAGGAAAAAACCTCTTTCATCACAAAGTATAGCACATACTGCTATAACGTGAGGTCATTCGGATTAAAAAAATGCTAGTGTCACTTATCAACGCCTAGTAAACTGTATGTTCGAAGAACAAATAGGGAAATCAATGGAAGTTTACATTGACGGTATGTTGGTTAAGTCCCTATGAGTAGAGGACCATTTAAAGAATTTGCAGGAAACCTTCAGCATATTAAAGAAATACAATATGAAGCTGAACCCGGAGAAATGTGCGATCGGAGTTGGATCAGGTAAATTCCTCGAGTTCATGGTATCCAACTGGGGAATAGAGATCAACCCCGAAAAGATCAAGTCCATCGAGGATATTACGGTGGTTGAAAACGTGAAGGTCATACAAAGGTTAACCGGGTGCATTGTCGCCCGGACGATTCATCTCGAGGCCCTCCGATAAGAGCCACCGATTTTTCTCGCTACTGAAGAAAAAGAACAACTTTTCATGGACCCCGGAATTCCAATGGTCCCAATGTGAAGGGATAAGTGTAAACACTCAATTATCTTCTTCGGGCCCGAGAACCACCACGTCTTTTCCGGCCTAGTTGCAATCCTTTATGATTGTAGGGAGGGTCTCTTCGGTGATCAAGAAAATATACCTTGATACCTTTTCACAAAGGCCCAAATCGTGTGAAGGTTTTTCAATTTTGAAGTCAACTGTCACCGAGCACCTGCCAGGAATAAATGTGTCAAGATGAGGTTTTGCCGCTGGTTCCTCGGCGGACGGCCGTGATAAGGAAGTTGTTTCTTTTTGAGGAATTGTCTTAGAAGTCTTTGCCATTTTCTTTTGAATAAAGATAATGGAGAGGAATTTAAAAGGGTACACTTAATGGTTTAGACAAGCAAGAGTTCTTACAAAGATTATAAGAAATCTAGGTACAAGTTCTAGAAAATGCAAAGATTTTTTAGAGCAAGAGTAGAAAAGGATTGGATGTACAGTTTGAATGAATGAAGGAGGGGGTATTTATAATTTTCAAATGGCGGTTCAAAACTAGAAGTGGCTGACTAGAAACTGACAATCATTTAATGCCATTAACACATGACTGACGAGACGTTTCATTCATTTTGCCATTTCTGATGCGGGGTATCGAGGCGAGAATCGGGAGCTCGTATTATTTCTCGTCGTTTAACCTCCAAAAAATAAGGGACTATTTGTGCATGATCAAATCGGGGCTCCTTTATTGCATGACAGATCGGGATTGAAACATGAAAGGTTGAAGATCGACCCCAAATTCCATCATACTAGGATACAAAGCCAGAATGTCCATCCTCGAGAACATCAAGTTCTTGACCCAAGCATCGACCCTGGCCCCGAATGAGCTCGAGGAAATATTGTCAGACCGAATAATAGAAGCCTAAAATATCTATAACTGGTCGGGTATCACGGTGAAAATCTCGGCAAGTATCAATGAGAAATCGGCTAATCAATAAATCATGGGATTTTTTACCTTTTATAGAATTGCACCTAAAGTAGGATTCTCCTACTATAGAAAGGGGGTCTGATTATTTGTAAAACATATTGTAACATGCATCCCAAGGCAATATAATATTATTTTCTTTCTGTAAGCCAGTGTTCATCTGTGTCTGATATCATTTGAAATGCATCCAGTTCAAGTGAAACTCATTTTTCAAGGCTATAATTGTTCAAGTCGCATGGTTTGAATTTATTTTATCATTGTTTACTTTAATTACAATTCAATTTCTTGCTTTGTGTCAAATTAGTCAACGTATCCTTAAAACCACTTACAAAATCAATTGTTATTCGATTTTGAGGGTAAACAGTATGACTCCCGGCCCTAGTATAAAAGAGAATGTTAGGCAACCCAAAGAGCCAGTGAGATGAAGCAAGGGGAGCTAAAAGTGAAAGAATGTTTTGTTGAAATTTTCATAATAAAGTGATAGACATAAATATCGAAAAAAATGAAGTGAGTAAATGAAGCATTATGAGTAATATGTGATAAATGAGTGATTACAGTAAATCAAAATATGACATGATGATAGAGTCTATAGTCAAGTGAAGAAAAAGACAAGAGGTGAAAAGCCTTGAGACAATAAAATTGTATAAGACATAAAGTCATACCCTTATTTCGAGAAATGAGTTGGTGACTCAAACGTGATTACCATAAGGCTAAGTTAGACCCCCAGAGTAATAGAAACCAGTATGGGTTAGTGAAAAAGATAAACTAAACATGAATTAGGGATCAGAAGATTTGATAATAGTCGACATCGTGAGTATTTCAGAGATTATGTTCCGGCAATAATAGAAAGGACAACAAAAGAATAACCTTTAAAGTTCATTCAAGAAGACGCTTCCCTAAAGCAAGCATTCTGAGTAAAGTTAAGCTTAAGGGACTAAGTGTGCTAGTTACACTAGGTGTCACCCTAGTGTATAAAGAATTCAGTTATCCCTGGTACAGAAGGATTAACCGTAAGAGGAGTAAGGGTCATTGATGATGTGAAAAGACGCCAAAGATGAAGGGGTAAAACATCTATAGGTAGATCGACATACCACTAAATCTTAGTACTCCCCTAAAGGGGGGAAGATAGTTTGATGTGGTATTAAATTAGAGTAAAGTGGTTCAGGTAACTATGGAATGGTAAAGGAAGAATGTGGTAAAAAGGCAAAAAGGGATGAGGTTGCATTTATTCAGATCCTACAGATATGTCGTGTCTTCAGAACATTACACAAGCGCGATGCCGCGGAGAGGCGGTAAGAGTTCTTGGCCAGGATGTTATTGATAAATAACTGCGAATGGAAACTTGATACATCAGGAACCAGTGCAAGAGGTAAGTTAAGACAAAGGACATATCCTAAGAGAGACTACACATAATATAGATATGAGAATGGACCAAGGAGTAGTTAGTAGTTGATTCAGGAAGAGCCTGGTTATGGAAAGATAAGAGGATACAAAAAAATTAGCAGATCGTGCAAGATAAACGTAGTGAACCCCAACATAATGAATTCAATCTCACAGATATGACATTGTAATCCTTGAGAAATATTCAGATAGGAGTTGGAATAGTTAAAGGTACCGTATAAGTGTTACAGAAATAAATAAGAGTGCCACTGGGAAGACAGTAAAAAATCTAGTTCATAAGCAACCCTACGAGCACAAAAGCGTGGAGGTAAGTAACAAGGGATAAATATAGGCGAGCAAGAACATTAACAAATTCTATCGGGTATATGATGTAATAAGCTCGCAGCTTTACAAGAGTCAGAGAGTCTCCCTTAAGTACTGCAACAAAAGATTAGCTTAGGAAATAAGGAAGAAGGCTTCAACCTATGCATAACAACTTCAAGAAGAAATGATCTTGTCACAACAGTCTCACTACAACATTGTTTCTACTCCATAAGAAAGTGGCACCTATAGTGGCTAATAAACGGGAGGTAAAAAATCAAAAGTGATATTTGAGATCATATGAGTTATAGGAAATTCCAGTATTTGTGAGCAATAAGATATGCCAAGTATTCATGCAACAAGTGGCAGAACGACCTGAAAAAGTAATTGCTTACGTTTAAAGACAACTGAGAAGGCACAAAAGGAAATTGATGGTGCTAGAAAGTTAGAGGAAGGTTGCGAGTAGTATAAATAGATATGTGTAGCTCGCAAGCTAAAGTATCGCATAACGACAAGGTTTTAGGTAGATAGGAGTAAGGATAAGAAAAGGTGAGTGAGAAGGAGGCGAGAATAGGTAAGTCCGCGAGATTAAACCCATCAAAATAAGAGAGTTGATGGTTTTCGTAAGTTATAGAAAGCTCGGTACAACCTGATTGAACTCAGAGGAGTTTAAGATTAGGAGCAACTGGAAGAGATGAAATGTTGCCCTAGTAGTAGAATAAGGGTGTAATGGTGATGGATAGGAGGATGACGTTTAGGCCTTTGAATGAGTAATGATCTAAAGAAAAGGTATTTCTTGAATTGCACGGGATTAGAATACCCCCTCCCAATAAGATGAATCACATTTTGATGCAATGAAATACTGTTATTGAAGTATAGCATCGTCCCTAGGTGAATTAGGCAAATCACTTCAAATGTTCCTCGATGTGATGTGAGCCTTAGTGATAATGTATTACGTAAGAGGTTTCAAGTTATCAATGGTATATTATGGATCAATATTAAGGTGAATCAACAATGGATGGATAAAAGTTACAAAGTATGAGATGATATTAGGTCATTATTCTTAAGATGAAAAGTAATGAGGAAGCACAAAAGGACTTAGATTTATACATATAGGATAAACAGTGAGAGAGTTACCTGGAGTTGGGTAGCATATATCAATGATAATAAACCGAAGTAAGTGTTATGGTATAGTATAACCTATATAGATATAGTAAAGCCATAAGGATAGATATACAAAGTCTATGAAACAAGATATAGCAATAGTCATAAGTTCGACAAAGTACTAACCGAAGGACTTCAATATACCTATGGATTCCAAGAGGGACAACTTGTCATAGTTCTGTATATGGTCACAAAGTGAGGCCTAGAGATTGGCTAAAAGCTGGAGGAAAAAGGAGAGAAGAGTCGTATAGGCACACATACAAGGACAAAGTCGTACAGGCTGCATGACAGAAGGTAGCAATAGTTACGAGATTGGAATAATTCCGACCATAAGTCGTGGTGTGATAAAGAGGCCTAAAGGGGGTAATGCCCTGCCCTTTGGATTTATTCACAAAACAGTTGCTTAGATGGTAAGTACAGTATTAAAGTATTCATGAGAGCTATAAGTTATGAGGTTGATAAAAGCATCATTCAACATTCAAAGATGAATGTTCCGAATGGGGGAATGATGTTACACCCAATGTTTTCATACGTGAGAGTACGTCGTAAGCCGTAGATGCAAGCTCAAAAATGAGATTAGATTTGAAAGTAGATAAAGTAAGTTAATCATGTTACCTTGGAGGTTAAAAATATTTAAGATCATGAATAACAAGCACCAAGAGGGTTGGAAGGCTTAGAAACTAAACAAATTAAAGAAGACAAGTTTCGTAAAAAGTCGACAAGTTGGGAATGTTATAAAATATACTTTTTGGGTGAAACTAGGGTGCTTAACATGATAAGGAGGTTATGTTATGAGTTATTTTAGTCTTATGATAGTCGTGCATTATATTTTGAAGTCAAGTGAATTGTGGAACAAAAGTTGGCAAAGGTCATCACAAATTACATTCATAAATATGCTGAAAATCAGGTCAAATGTAGATGAGGTTTTCTCCCAATATACTTGGAATTAGAGGATGATTGTCACGACCCAAAATCAACCGTCGTGATGGAGTTATCGTGGAACTAGGCAAGCCACTACTCAACCATCTCAACATAGTAAAAGCTTTGAAAAATATAGATGGAGCCAGTTAATATTTAAGAAAAACCCTTTTGAAATAAAAATAAATCTGCAACACAATACAATCTATCCCAAAATCGGGGTGTCACCGAGTACATGAGCATTTATTCCAGAATACAGTCTACTACAATGTCTAGGGAATATGAACTGAAATATACATAAAGATAATGAAAGGGAGTCAAGGCCTACGAATGCCATACAAGTACCTCGATAGTCTTCGAGATCTGACTCCTCAATCAGCAGTTGTCGTGACAAGAAGAACCTAATCTGCACACGAGGTACATGGTGTAGCATGAGTACAACCAACTCAATAAGTAACAAATCCAACCTTTGGACTGAGAGGTAGTGTCGAACTCAACTGGCATAGTTCAATATTGAAATAACAGTGCAGAAACGTAGGCATGCTTTCAAGTTCAATAGATAGCTCAAAACAATAAAATAAATCAACTTTGACTAATATGAAAAGTATAGGTCCTCTACTTCTACATGTCAAAGCATATGTTATATGTGATGCACCATGTTGATAGCCTCATGTTCTCACACTCTCAAAATGCTCAATCACTCGGTACTGTATATGGCCCATACGGACCAGGGAAAATCCATCTCGAAATATATACATCACTGACCATCAATTACCCAGAACCGAGTAGGACCAATCCAGCCTGTAGAGAAGATCCATCTCCAGGTATATAATTCTTCGGACAAGATCCATGTCCAGGGAAGATTCATCCCTCAATAATATACATCGCGCTCACTAAGGTGCGTGCAGACTCCGGAGGGGCTCCTTCAGCCCAAGCGCTATCATAAATCAGTATAACTGCTGCGGCGTGCAGCCCAATCCCATAAATGCCACTCATAATTAGGCTCTCAGCCTCCCTCAATCATCAATCTCTCTAGTCTCACTCACGGGCTCACAAATGTCATGAAACTAGTCCGAACATGATGATATGATGTATCAACAAAAATTGAGACTGAGATATGATGTAAAATGAATGAACATGACTGAGTACAAAATATCAATGAGAACAGTAAGTCAATGACAAGAAACGACCACTATGGGTCCTAACAGTACCAGCATATAGCCTAAATATGATCTCTAGCATGATTGATAGCTCAGTTATTTTATCACATAGTAAAAATACGGATATCAACAAGATAGGACCACTTTATAGTGCTATGGAATCGACCAGGTCCCAGTTCACATGGTGCACACTCGCATGCCTGTCACTTGGCATGTGTGTCACCTCAATACCAATCACATAACACATAATTCGGGGTTTCGAACCCTAAGAACCAATTTTAAAAGTGCTACTTACCTCAATCCGAGCAAAACTCTACTACAACATTTTTTTTGCCTTTCAAATCGATCTTCAAACGTCCCGAATCAAGCCACAAGCAGTACAATACAATCAATATGGCTAAAGGAATCAATTCCACATGAAAAATACAAATTTATAAGCCAAAATCCAAAATTGGCCAAAAGCCAGCCCCCATGCGCATGTCTCGCAATCCAAGGAAAGTCACAAAACCCGAAAGACCATTCACTCACAAGCCCAACCATACAATTTTTATCAAAATCCAACATCAAATCGTCACCTAAAACCCCCCAAATCCACTCTCCAAATCCTAGCCTCAACCCCCCAAATTTCACCTCAAACCCACACAATATAAGTGGGAGAAACAATGGGAAAACAAGATTATTGATCAAAAACGAGTACAAGAAGCTTATCTCAACAATCCCCTCAAAAATCCTCTCCAAAATCGCCTAAGACCGAGTCGAAAATGTTGAAATGAAGCCAAAATTGTGAACCCTCATTTTTAAACATTCTGCCCAGGCCTTTCGCACCTGGGGCCATGTATCCTCCTCTACGGAACTGCTTTTGCGGTAAATTCTCCGCTTCTGTGGAAGCCACTTAAGTTACCCAAGTCCACATCCACGCTCCAGGTTCCACACTTACGGAGGCGCTTCTGTGGCCATCAATCCACTTCTGCGGAAACAGACCTTACCTCAACTCCGCATCTGCGGAGCCTCGCTCCCACCTACAGGCTCGTAGATGCGGTTAGCCCTTCGCACCTACGCCCTGGCTAGCTAGACCATCTCCGCTCCTTTGATGGAAAGCTCACTTCTGCGAGCTTTCACCTGCGATGAGACTTCCGCGGGTGTAATTACACCAGTTGAGTCCAAATTGCAGCATTTCCTCCAATCAAACTCCAAGTCCGTTACCCACCCAAAATCAACCCGAGGCCCCGGGACCTCAACCAAACATAGTAACAAGTCCCAAAACACGGTATAAACTTGGTTAGACCCCCAAATCACCTCAAACAACATCAAAAACACAAATTGCACCCGGATTCTAGCCTAATAAACTTTGAAATTTCCAAATTCTATAAACGATGTCGAAACCTATCAAATCACGTGCAATTGACCTCAAATTTTGCACACAAGTCATAATTGACCCTACAAACCTACTCCAATTTACAAAAATCAAATTTGGCCCCGATATCAAAAAGTCCACTCCCGGTCAAACTTTCCTAAATTCCAACTTTCACCAATTCAAGACTACTACGGACCTCCAAATCACAATTCGGACACGCTCCTAAGTCCAGAATCAACCAATGGAGCTAACAAAACTATAAAATTCAAATCTGACACCGTTTACACATAAGTCAATATCCGGTCAATTTTTCCAACTTAAGCTTTCCATTAAAAGACTAAGTGTTTCAATTCGCTCTGAAATCTCTCCGAAATCAAACCAACTAACCCGGTAAGTCATATAATAGTTGTGGAGCACAAAAGGAACGGAAAAAAGGAGGAACAGGGCTACAACTCTCGAAACGACTGGCCGGGTTGTTACAATGATCCACCTACCAATTGAAGATATACAGGTCTAGTTTCTAATTCATTAAATTATTTACTGATACAACATTAAAGTAGAGAAATATTCGTATTGCCGCCATAATAAGAAGCAGGCGAAGCAGCTAGAAGTACTCGCTTCACGCCCTTGAATTATTATTCACGAATGAATTGGGAAAGCCAACAGAAAGATTCGATTCTGACTTCGTAGAGCCGGTGTTGCTGTTGCCTGCGCGTAGAGCCGTCCCCCACTCCCGTCCCGGGGCGCTAAGGGGCTTTTGTTTTTGGAACAGACGGCAGTGTTTTTTTTTTGTGATACTGCGCAAGCAGCTCCCAATGGGACCCACTTAGGTGGTGGATAGCCCTTGAACATTTTAAAGGGGTTGGACGACTCATTTTTGGTAAGTTTGACCAAGGGCAGTTCTCAAACTCTCTCAACACCTCACTAATAGTTCTCCAAGGTTCCAAGTTGAATCCAAGGTGGTTTTACCTAAACCTAACCTCAAAAGTTAGTCTAAGTAAAGAAGAGAGTTTATATGGTATTGCGATGTCACTAAGGGTGCTTGTAAGATTACGGAAGCTTTGGTTCGAGTTTTTTTTTATTATTTAAGGTATGTATAACACCCTATATCTTGGGCATAAGCTGATCTATGTGTTGGTTAAGTTATTTGGATGAAGAATTACAAGATAGAACTCGAAGTTGTATAAGAAATTATTGTCTCTTATTGGACTATTTTGGAGTTATGTATATGACTTCATATGGATGGATATCGTGGTGAATGGATTTTTTATAATGTTCTTATTATTGTTATGCATGTCAATATGTTGAGTATGTTGATGATGTTGTAATTAGTATATGAAGCAACCACACAAAACCTACAAGTTGTCTGTGTTGTTGTTATATCTTATTGGGTTTGATGTTACTTTTATAATGGATATAAGGTTGGAATGTCAGGTCAATATACATGTTTATATGTTGAACCTGTTGATGGTATTGTAATTACAAGGGATATGGGAAAAAGAGTTGGGGTTTGGTTCCAATCCAATCTTGCCGCTCCTCGTGTTATATAGTAGTTATATTGATGACGTTTGTGTATTTGTTGTTGTGTAGAGTGAATTGTGTTGTTTGGTTTTTGGGTGTCTTGTGGTGCTGAAAGTATATAGTTGAAGGTTGTATGTGTTCTTATTGTTTTTATGGTCATGGGAAAAGCAAAGAAAGTAGGGGAGATGCTGTCCGTTTTAATATAAAATAAGCTTCTCGCTCGTTGTACGATAGTTAAATCTTTCATAGCTTAACAATAGCATTATTATCATTGTTGTTGATTAAAATAAAACAAGACGATTTCAACATGATTATTCGACAGACTATGATAAAGTATGTTAAGGCTATTCCTTCTTTCCTTTTGGCATGATCTATATGATATAAATAAAACGAACAAACGTGCAACTTTCACAAATGACTCTATTCTTAGAAGTACTAGGGGTGCCTATGTTCTTAATTCCTCATGTGTCCTATTATTATATCGTCTTTTCATGGGTCTCAAAAAATACATAATTTGATAAAGTTTATTTCATGATATTAAATAAAAGCATATTGATCTTATTTATGCATTGTATTCATTTGTACATGTACATTAACCCATGACCAGATGGAGTTATATACATGTATATTATATGTATATGGGGTATGGGAAAAGGTTATGACGTTATATTACGCACCACCACCTGATCATCTGGCATACATTGATGATTTCTCCCACTAAGGCAGAGATGATATGATGGGATTCCTTCAGAGGCTTGATGATTGTATGTACGCATATACTTATGCATGCTATGACATTTAGGGGTTGTTTGGTAGGGTGTATAAAAATAGTGTGGAATAATGTGTATTAGTAATGCATGTATTAGTAATGCAAGTATTAGTTATGCAAATATTATTTCTTATCTATTGTTTGGTGTGGTGTATTAAAATTATAATGCATTGCATAATTTATAAAAAAAGAGTTGCTTACAAAAATGCCCTCCATATTCTCTAGCTTTAAGGGACTTTAAGGACAATTTTGTCTTTAACCATGCTAATGCATGCATTAAAGCCTTGGTATTACTAATGCCATGATTTTCTATGCATTACTTATGCATAAGATAATGCCAAGTATGGTGTATAACTAATACAAGTATTAGTTATACACAAGTTGAAAAAGGTACCAAACAATGTATTAGTAATGCATAGAGCTAATGCTTGCATTATTTTTTCTAATACCTCCTACCAAACGACCCCTTATATACATATATATGACACTATAAATGTTCCATGATTCACTCAGTTATTCATACTTATAGGTTGAGTCTTTACTCCATGTTTCTGTCATATCTTTTAAATACTATATCTCATGCCTTATATACTCGATACATTATTCGTATTGATGCCCCTGTTGCTTAGGGGCCTGTATTTCATGCCTGCGGGTCCTAATAGATTGTTGGATAGACCTTCCCAGTAGACAGAGCAAAATATCAGTTTGATTGGTAAGCTCCATTTCCCCGGAGTTACCAGGTCTAGATCTTAGAGTCCATTTTATATATACAAGCTTGATGGATAGGTCGAGGCCATGTCCCGACCATGATACGGCTCAGTTATCTCTAGAGGCTTATAAACGAGTCATGTATATTTTGTATAACAGTAGATGTTCATGGTGGTCTTGTCGGCCTACACAGTTATATTGTGATGACCCTACCAGTCGTCTCATTAGTTACCTCTCCGTTTCCCCCATTTCTGCTACTTTATGATTCGTTATCCGTGTTTTATGGTATCGGGTTGGTCGGATCGAATCCGAATGATTTTGGTAAGGTTTGAGACACTTAGTCTCTTTTAAGGATGTTTAAGTTGGAAAGGTCAACCGGATGTTGACTTATGAGTTAGAGGGCTCGGATGTGAGTTCTGACGGTTCGGTTAGCTTTGGGAGGTGATTTATGACTTAGGAGTGTGATAGGAATGGGTTTTGGAGGTTCGGAGTAGAATTATGCTTGAATTGGCGAAGTTGATATTTTGGCGATTTTTGGTTGATGAGCGAGATTTTGATATAAGGGTCGGAATAGAATTCTGATAGTTGCAGTAGCTTCATTGTTTGGGATGCGTGTGTAAAATTTTAGGTCATTCGGACGTTGTTTGGTTGGGTTTTTGATCAAAAGCGTATTACGAAAGACTTTAGAAACTTAGGTTTGAATCCGATGTAATTTGGTAGATTTGATGTTGTTTGAGGCATTTTGATGATTGGAACAAGTTTGAATAAGGTATTGGGTTATATTTGTGCTTTTAGTTGAGGTCCTGGGGGCCTCAGGATGATTTCGGGTGGTTAACAGAGAAGTTGAGATGTCATTGCAGCTGATGAATGTTTTGCTGCTTCTAGTGTTTTCGCACCTGCGGTTTGGGGACTGCAGGTGCGGTGACGCACGTGCGGAAGGAGAGCCGCAGAAGCGGATTCGAGAGGAAAGTCTGGAACCGCATATGCGGTAGTTGGACTGCACCTGCATAGTCGCAGATGCGGAGAGTGGACCGCAGATGCGGTATTGGCCTTTAAGTGATTTCCATAGAAGTGGTGGATAGACCGCATATGTGGTATCGCAAAAGTGGCAAAAGTTGTCACAGATGCGGGACAACTTGGCAGATGAATTAAAAGAGTCCTTCGCAAATTTTTGGGTTATTTCACCATTTTTGATTTCGGCTTGAGAGTTTTTGGACGATTTGGAAGAGGGATTTCAAGGGAACTTCATTAAGGTAAGGATTTTGGACCTAAAACACATTCTATGGTAGTATTTCATGGACTAAGGCTGTAATTAAAGGAATTAAAGGGCTAAAAATAGGGGATTAGGGCTAAATGAGGATTTAAGGGGTCATTTGTACTCCGATTTTGGTATTCTTGATATGCATAGACTCGTGGGTAGATGAGGAATCTATTGATGTAAAAATTTCTAATTTTTAAGATGTGGGCCTGGGGGTCAGGTTTTGGTAATTTCGGGATTTGTGCCCTTTGTTGATTGTGTTTCGCTTGTGCTTTGTTCCCTTAGCATATGTTGACGTACTCGTTATGATTTTAGATAGATTTGACGCGTGTGGAGGCCGATTTGAGGGGCAAAGGCGTCGTGAGCTAGAGATTTTAGCCGGTTCGAGGTGATTAATGATTGTAAATGATGCTCTTAGGATTTGAAACCCCGGATTTGCACATCGTAGTACTATATTGAGGTGAGGCACACGTTTGATGACGAGCGTGGGGTCGTGCACTATTGGGGATTCTTACTTGGTCCTTCCCGATTGATGATTTTATCGCATATTGAATGAAAACTATTTGCTATCCTCATTACTTGGGTTGAATGCCATATTTGGGCCTAATGCCAACTATTTGAACCCTTCGGGGCTTTTTATTGATATTTCCTCATTGTTTTGACTTTATACTTGAACTCAGTCATGTTATTTTTCCACTGTTTTTCATACTCAGCCTTGTTTACCCAGTTTTAAGACTTAAATGATATTTTAAATGATGTTTGGGCTGAGAAACACTTTTTACTATTGCCCGAGGGGGTTGTGAGTATTTTTGACTGAGTAAGATTGAGGGCCTAGTTGTGAGGAAATACTAATACTGATTTGAGGCCGAGGGCCTGAGATATATACGCCACGAGGTGGCTTGATTGATATGAGGCCGATGGCCTAGATTTGATGCCACGAGATGGTTTGTTATTGCACTTGGGCCATAAGGGGCCCCTCCAGGAGTCTGCACACCCCCAGTGAGGGAAGGTACCCATTATGATGTGAGATTGAGCCCGATGGGTTGTTTTTGTTCTAAGATGTTGCCCAAGGGGCGGATGTAGTGATACTGTGCTCGAGGGACGAACTTCTATTTGTTTAGTTTACCTTAATTACCTGTCAATTACTTGTTTACTTGCTGAAAGAGGATTTTACCTAACTTTCCACTGTTTTACTGTTTTTAAATGGTTTTACTGCTTCATTATAGAATGCCTTTTGCCTTATATGTATTCTTACTTTCAGTCGTTATTTACATTTGTTACTCACCGAGTTGGAGTACTCACTTTACTCCCTGCACCCCATGTGCAGATTCAGGCGTAGCTGTTCCCGCTCCCGAGTGCTGACTCATTCCAGCTTCAGGCGGATCTTCGAGGAGTCTTTAGGTAGTTGTTGGTCTTTGCATCCTGGAGCTCCTCCCTATCTATTTCCTTTATGTTCTTAGTTCAGTCTTTAAAACTCTATAGTTACATTTGAGGATTCCATATTGTTAGATGCTCGTGACTTGTGACACCCCAGTTAGGGCTGTGTCGGGTTGTATTTCCTCTATTTATTATCATTAAATCATGTCTTAGACTGTTTTACTGTTGTTTGAACTGTTTAACATCGAATTGGGAAATGTTAGCTGGTCTTGGCTTCACGAGAGGCGCCATCACGACCGGGTTCGGGGTTAGGGTCGTGACAAGTTGGTATCAAAGCCTAGGTTACATAGGTCTCACGAGTCATGAGCAGGTTTAGTAGAGTCTCGCGGATCGGTACGGAGACGTCTGTATTTATCCTCGAGAGGCTACAGAACCTTTAGGAAAAACTTCACATTCTTGAAATTCTTGTCATGTGAACTTGTTGAGTCGAGTACTAAACTTCTGTTATTCTATTCTCTCACAGATGGTGAGGACACGCACTACTAGACAGGTTGGACGACCACCAGTACCACTAGTTGTGGCTATCAGAGGCCGAGGACGTGGTCGTGGTCGTGGCAGAGCAGTGAGGGTAGCATCTATAGATCCACCAGCTACCTCAGTTCAGGACCAGGTCCCAGCTATGGATGCTCCAGCAACACCATCTCAGGCACTAGCTGTGACCATTGTGATTCCGGGTCTTTAGGAGGCCTTGGCACTGATCTTATCAGTTTGTACTGGCCTGGCTCAGGCAGTTTCAGCCACTACAGCCGCAGCTACTTCTCAGGCCAGGGGAGGCAATCAGACTCCCGTTGCTCGCATACCTGAACAGGTCGTGCAGGGACTTCAGACGGTAGGGGCGCATCCAGCCCAGCCGGTTATAGCTGCTCAGGACTATGTAGTTCCTATCATGCCAGAGGATGAGCAGCGTAGGTTGGGGAGGTTTGGTAGATTGAAGTCTCTGAACTTCAGTGGTGTAGAGGGCGAGGATGCCTAGGGTTTTCTGGACAAGTGTCATAGGATGCTCCGTACATCAAGTATTCTGGAGACTAGCGGGGTCACTTTCACTAGTTATCAGCTTTCAGGAGCTGCTTTCACTTGGTGGGAGGATTTTGAGAGGCGTAGGCCTGTTGGTGTAGCACCCCTTACCTGGCAGCAGTTCTTCGTTCTCTTTCTGGAGAAGTATGTGTCGCAGTCTCGCAGAAAGGAGCTACGCAGGCAGTTTGAGTGGTTGCGTAAGGAGGAGATGACTATGTCGCAGTATGAGTTGAAGTTCTCTTAGTTGGATCATCATGTCATCGGGTTGGTCCCGATAGATACAGCGAGTATTAGGAGGTTTGTTGATGGTCTTACTTATCAGCTCCGTATTCTCATGACCAGGGAGAGGGTGACTGGTGCTACTTTCGAGAAGGTTGTGGATATTTCCCATGAGATTGAGTCTGTTCGTCGCCAGGAGCGAGAGGAGAGGGAGGCCAAGAGTCCTCCAATATATGTCAGTTATAGTGGTGCTCCTTCGAGTGTCAGTTTCAGCATAGCAGAGGTCGTTCATTCAGGCCTGCTCAGTCAGCTCGCCCAGGTTATCGTGGGGAATCTTCGGGTCATGGTTATCATGGATCTCAGCAGGGCTAGTCATCACTCAGTGCCCTTCCAGCTTAGAGTTCATTCCATACCCCATCGGGTCAGGGCTTTTCTATGTCGAGTACATCTGCTAGTCACTCCGGTGCGAGGGGTTCCCTTCAGTCCCCTTCTCCAACACCTTAGAGTTGTTTTGAGTGTGGTGAGATGGGTCACATGTGGAGGTAGTGTCCTCATCATTTTGCTAGTTCATCCCAGCAGAGGGGTCAGTTATCGGCTTTAGTACCAGTTGCTTCATCACCACCCGCTGCGCCAGCTAGGGGTGGAGGTTAGTCAGCCAGGGGTAGCCCCAGAGGGGGAGGTCGAACAGGTATTGGTCAGGTCCGTTTCTATGCACTCCCAGGCAAACTCGATACTATTGCTTCAGACGTTGTTATTACATGTATTGTTTCAGTCTGCCACAGATATGCCTCTATATTATTTGATCCCGGTTCCACCTTTTCTTATGTGTCATCATACTTTGCTCGTTATTTGGGCACGCCCCGTGAGTTCCTTGCTTCACCTGTTCATGTATCTACCCCAGTGGGCGATACTGTTATTATAGACCATGTGTACCGATCGTGTGTGGTGATTATTGGGAGTCTGGAGACTCGTGTGGATCTTTTATTATTGTGTATGGTGGATTTCAATGTCATTTTGGGCATGGATTGGCTATCTCTGTGTCGTGATATTCTTGACTGTCATGCTAAGACAGTCACATTGGCTATACCAGGTGTGCCACGGATTTAGTGGCGAGGTGTGACTGATTATGTTCTTAGTAGAGTGATCTCATTCTTGAAAGCCCGGCGTATGGTTGGGAAGGGTTGTTTTTCGTATCTAGCTTTTGTGAGGGACGTCGGAGCTGAGACTCCCAGTATTGATTTTCTCCTAGTTGTGAGGGATTTTCCTGATATGTTTCCTGCAGACCTGTCGGATGCAACCGAATAGGGATATTGATTTTGGTATTGACCTGGTGCCGGGCACTTAGCCCATTTCTATTCCACTGTATCGTATGGCACCAGCGGAGTTGAAGGAATTAAAATAACAGCTTCAGGAACTCCTTGATAAAGGGTTCATTCGGCCTTGTGTGTCACCTTGGGGTGCGCTGGTTCTATTTGTGAAGAAGAAGGATGGCACTATGAGAATGTGCATTGATTATAGGCAATTGAACAAAGTAACAATTAAGAACAAGTATCATTTTCCTCGCATTGATGATTTATTCGACCATCTTCAAGGAGTGAGGGTGTTCTCCAAGATTGATCTCCGTTCAGGTTATCACCAGTTGAAGATCAGGGACTAGGATATTCTTAAGACGGCTTTCAGGACCCGATATGGTCATTATGAGTTCTTGGTGATGTCTTTTGGGCTGACCAATGCCCCATCAACGTTCATGCATTTGATGAATAGTGTGTTCCAGCCTTATCTCGACTCGTTTGTCATAGTTTTCATTGATGATATTCTGGTGTACTCGCGTAGTCAAGAGGAGCACGCGAAGCATTTGAGAGTTGTGTTGCAGAGATTGAGGGAGGAGAATCTTTATGCAAAATTCTCCAAGTGTGATTTTTGGCTCAATTCAATGGCTTTCTTGGGGCATGTGGTGTCCAGCGAGAGTATTCAGGTTGATCCGAAGAAGATAGAGGCGGTTCAGAATTGGCCTAGACTGTCCTCAGCCACGGAGATTCGCAGTTTTCTTGGTTTGGCAAGCTATTATTGTCGTTTTGTTCAGGGATTCTCATCTATCGCATCGCCCTTGACCATGTTGACTCAGAAGGGTGTTTCATTTGTATGGTTGGACGGGTGTGAGGAGATCTTTCAGAAGCTCAAGACAGCTTTGACCACAGCTCTAGTGTTGGTTTTGCCATCGGCTTCAGGTTTATATACCGTGTATTGTGATACTACGAGAGTTGGGATTGGTTATGTATTGATGCAGGAGGGTAGAGTTATTGCTTATGCTTATCGTTAGTTTAATCCCCATGAGAAAAACAACCCCATTCACGATTTGGAGTTGGTTGTCATAGTTCACTTGTTAAAGATTTGGAGGCATTACTTGTATGGCATATCTTGTGAGGTGTTTACTGATCATCGTAGTATTCAACATTTGTTCAAATAGAATGATCTTAATTTGAGGCAGCGGAGATGGTTAGAGTTGCTTAAGGATTATGATATCACTATATTGTACCATCCGGGAAAGGCCAATGTGCTGGCCGATGCTTTGAGCCGAAAGGCAGTGAGTATGGGGAGTTTGGAATATATTCCAGTTGGGGAGAGACATCTTGTAGTTGATGTTCAGGCCTTGGCCAATCGGTTCGTGAGGTTGGATATTTCGGAGCCCAGTCGGGTATTGGCTTATGTGGTTTCTTGGTCTTTCTTATATGATTGCATCAGAGAGCACCAGTATGATGATCCGCATTTGCTAGTCCTTAGGGACAGAGTTCAGCATGATAATGCTAGAGATGTGACCATTGGTGATGATGGGGTGTTGAGGATGCAGGGCCGGATTTGTGTGCCCAATATGGATGGGCTTCAGGAGTTTATTCTGGATGAGGCCCATAGCTCACGGTATTCCATTCATTCGGGTGCCGCAAAGATGTATCAGGATTTAAGGAAGCACTACTGGTGGAGAAGAATGAAGAAAGATATTGTGGGATTTGTAGCTTGGTGTCTCAACTATCAGCAGGTGAAATATGAGCATCAGAGACCGGGTGGCTTGCTTTAGCAAATGGATATTCTCGAGTGGAAGTGGGAGAGGATCACTATGGACTTTGTTGTTGGACTTCCATGGAATTTGAAGAAGTTCGATGCTATTTGGGTGATTGTGGATCGGTTGACCAAGTCTGCACACTTCATTCCAGTGTGTACTACCTATTCTTCAGAGTGGTTGGCAGAGATCTATATTCGGGAGATTGTTCGGTTGCATGGTGTCCCAGTTTCCATCATTTCAGATAGGGGCACTCAGTTTACATCTCTATTTTGGAGGTCTGTGCAGCGAGAGTTGGGTACTCAGGTTGAGTTGAGCATAGCTTTTCACCCTCAAATGGACGGGCAGTCCGAGCGCACTATTCAGATATTGGAGGACATGTTGCGTGCTTGTGTCATTGATTTCGGAGGGTCATGGGATCAATTTCTACCACTTGCAGAGTTTGCTTATAACAACAGCTACCAATCAAGTATTCAGATAGCTCCATATGAAGCTTTGTATGGGAGGCGGTGTAAATCTCCATTTGGTTGGTTCGAGCTAGGTGAGGCTAGGCTATTGGGGACAGATTTGGTACAGGATGCTTTGGAGAAGGTAAAGGTGATTCAGGAGAGGCTTCAAACAGCGCAATCGAGGTAAAAGAGTTATGCTGATAGGAAGGTTCAAGATGTGTCCTACATGGTTGGCGGGAAGGTTCTATTGAAGTTTTCACCCATGAAGGGTGTTATGAGATTTGGGAAGAAAGGGAAATTGAGTCCGCGGTTCATTGGGTCTTTTGAGGTGCTTCGGCAGATTGGGGAGGTGGCCTATGAGCTTGCGTTGCCACCTAGCTTGTCGAGTGTGCATCCGGTATTTCATGTTTCTATGCTCCGGAAGTATATTGGGGATCCATCTCATATGCTCGATTTCCGCACGGTTCAGTTGGATGATGATTTGACCTATGATGTGGAGCCAGTAGCTATTTTGGGTCGTCAGGTTCGAAAGTTAAGGTCAAAGGATATAGCTTCAGTGAAAGTGCAGTGGTGAGGTCGGCCCGTGGAGGAGGCTACCTGGGAGATCGAGCGGGAGATGCAGAGCAGATATCCTCACATGTTTGAGACTTCAGGTATGTTTCTTAACTCGTTCGAGGATGAACGTTTGTTTATGTTGGAAAGGATGTGGTGACCCGGCCAGTCGTCTCATGAGTTACCACTTTGTTTTCCCTATTTCTGCTTTGTTATGCTTTGTTATTCGTGTTTTATGATATCGGGTTGGTCGGATCGAATCCGGAATGATTTTGGTAAGGTTTGAGACACTTAGTCTCTTTTAAGTTGGAAAAGTCAACCGGATATTGACTTATGAGTTAGAGGGCTCGGATGTGAGTTCCAACAGTTTGGTTAGCTTCAGGAACTGATTTATGACTTAGAAGTGTGATCGGAATGAGTTTTGGAGGTTCGGAGTAGAATTAGGCTTGAATTGGCGAAGTTGATATTTTGGCGATTTCTAGTTGATGGGCGAGATTTTGATATAGGGGTCGGAATAGAATTCCGAGAGTTGTAGTAGGTTCGTTATGTCATTTGGGATGTGTGTGTAAAATGTTTGGTCATTTGAATGTGGTTTGGTTGGGTTTTTGATCAAAACCGTATTTCGGAATATTTTAGAAACTTAGGCTTGAATCCGATGTGATTTGGTAGATTTGATGTTTTTTGAGGCGTTTTGATGATTGGAACAAGTGTGAATAAGGTATTGGGTTATGTTTGTTCTTTTGGTTGAGGTCTCGGGGGCCTCAGGATGATTTCGGGTGGTTAACGGAGAAGTTGAGATGTCATTGCAGCTGCTGAAGTTTTGCTGCTTCTGGTGTTTTCGCACTTGCGGTTTGGGGACCACAGGTGCGGTGACGTACGTGCGGAAGGAGAGACACAGAATCGGATTCGAGAGGAAAGTTTGGAACCACAGATGCGGTAGTTGGACCGCACCTGCGTAGTCGCAAATGCGGAGAGTGGACCGCAAATGCGGAATTGGCCTTTAAGTGATTTCCGCAGAAGCGGTGGATAGAACGCATATGCGGTATTGCAGAAGCAGCAAAAGTTGCCGCATATGCGGGACAACTGGGCAGATGAATTAAAAGAGTCCTTCGCAAATTTTTGGGTTATTTCACCATTTTTTACTTCGGCTTGAGAGCTTTTGGACGATTTGGAAGAGGGATTTCAAGGGAACTTCATTAAGGTAAGGATTTTGGTCCTAAAACACATTCTATGGTAGTATTTCATGGATTAAGGCTGTAATTAAAGGAATTAAAGGCTAAAAACGGGGGATTAGAGCTTGAGTTTAAGAGGCCTTAAAATGAGGATTTAAGGGGTCATTTGAACTCCGACTTTGGTATTCTTGATATGCATAGACTCGTGGGGAGATGAGGAATCTATTGATGTAAAAATTTCTAATTTTCCCGGGGGTCGGGTTTTGGTAATTTCGGGATTTGTGCCCTTTGTTGATTGTTTTCATTTGGGCTTTGTTCCCTTAGCATATGTTGACGTACTCATTCTGATTTTGGATAGATTCGACGCGCGTGGAGGCCGATTCGAGGGGAAAAGGCATCGCGAGCTAGAGATTTAGCCGGTTCGAGGTGAGTAATGATTGTAAATGATACTCTGAGGGTTTGAAACCCTGAATTTGCACATTGTAGTGCTATTTTGAGGTGAGGCACATGCTTGATGACGAGCGTGGGGTCGTGCACTATTGGGGATTGTGACTTGGTCCGTCCCGATTGATGATTTTACCGCGTATTTGAATGAAAACTATTTGCTAACCTTATTACTTGGGCTGAATGCCATATTTGCGCCTAGTGACAACTATTTGAATCCTTTTGGTCTTTTAAATGATATTTCCTCATTGTTTTGACTTTATACTTGAACTCAGTCATGTTATTTTTCCATTGTTTTTCATACACAGCCATGTTTACCCAGTTTTAAATCTTAAATGATATTTTATATGATGTTTTGGCTGAGAAACACTGTTTTACTATTGCAGAAGGGGCTTGTGAGTATTTTTTACTGAGTAAGGCCGAGGGCCTAGTTGTGAGGAATCACAGTTACTGATTTGAGGCCGAGGGCCTGAGATATATATACCACGAGGTGGCTTGATTGATATGAGGCCGAGGGCCTAGATTTGATGTCACGAGATGGCTTGTTATTGCGCTTGGGCCATAAGGGGCCCTTCCAGGAGTCTGCACACCCCTAGTGAGTGCGGGTACCTATTATGATGTGAGATTGAGCCCGAGGGTCTGTTATTGTTCTGAGATGTTTCCCGAGGGGAGGATGTGGTGATACTGTGCCCGAGGGGCGAACTTCTATTTGTTTACTTCACCTTTATTACCTGCCAATTACTTGTTTACTTGCTGAAAGAGGATTTTACCTGACTTTCCACTGTTTTACTGTTTTTAAATGATTTTACTGCTTCATTATAAAATGCCTTGTGACGTACGTGTTTTGTTACTTTCAGTCATTATTTACATTTGTTACTCACTGAGTTGGAGTACTCACTTTACTCCCTGCAACCCATGTGCAGATTCAGGCGTAGCTGGTCCCGCTCCCGAGTGCTGACTCATTCCAGCTTCAGGCGGATCTTCGAGGAGTTTTTAGGTAGTTGTTGGCGTTCGTAGATTGGAGCTCCTATCTATCTATTTCCTTTATGTTCTTAGTTCAGCCTTTAAAACTCTGTAGTTACATTTGAGGATTCCGTATTGTTAGATGCTCGTGACTTGTGACACCACGGTTAGGGCTGTGTCGGGTTGTATTTCCGCTACTTATTATCATTAAATCTTGTCTTAGACTGTTTTACTAGTGTTTTAATTGTTTAACGTCGAATTGGAAATAGTTGGTTGGCCTTATCTTCATGAGAGGCGCCATCACGACCGGGTCCGGATTAGGGTCTTGTACATATATATATGAGCTTTTGGGTATATTTACCCCTAAAATGAGAGAAACATTATTTTAAGATGATTCAAAATATGGCCCTGTAGGCCTTGATTGTTATTGGTAGCCACACATGGGCTCCGTAATATCTCATATCATGTCTTAACATACCCAACTGATTAGTGGTTGCACAATAGGTGTCGTACCCAGCCAACTATATAGTGGGTCGGTGTGTGTGTGTGTGTGTGCGTATATATATATATATATATATATACAAGTTTATACTTTAGAATGAATCATACCCTGCGACCACTTGATACCAACGAAAACAATGTAGACTTTAAAAGACATGCTACCGGAAAAATGCACAAGAACAAGATACTTACAGTACAGGAGTCATTCCGAAAGAAGAAGAGACTTACACTAACTCATGCCAAAAAAGAAAGTTGCCCTGCATACCTTGTTGGAGATCTATTTACACTCCTATGGTGGTTAACTTTGTCTATAATGAATCTTCCGAATCAATGTCACCACATGACGAGTGTTACAGCAACGATTCCAAGTTCTTTCAAGCTGAATCTTACTAAATCCAAATTCGCCTTCGACTTTTCCTTGATTTGCTAGGAAGTTCTAAAAGGGCATTGAGAGTATTTGAGAGGACTTGTTCTGATGATACTTCTAAGGATGAACGAGAAAAAGCTTTACTATTATTTTATATTGTTACCATGCATTGGAATTTCTGCCACTTCTACACGCAAAATGGGTTGCTCTGCCCCGGTTGTCGTGCCTGGTGAGACACTTGATGCAGATCTACTAAAACGTGTGACCTTCTGGCTTCGAACGTGTCTCCAACTGACTAGCCGTGTAGAATCCGTACTTACCACACATTATTAAAATATGGGGTATAACAATTGCTCAATAAAAATTGTCTCTATGAAGTCTAGGTTTCAAAAATGGTATAAAATAAACTAAGTCCCAAAATTCCCAACCATTACCCAACTGCAAATATCGCAGTTGTGAACTCGACGAACCACTGTTCGTAAAAGTAAACAGTGTCTTGAGACCTATAGAAGTTGCAAATGTAACAATAACTTTGCATTTGTGAAGGGCCCCTTTCCGCAAAAGCAACTCAGGGTTAGTAATTGCAAAGCTACCCTCAGACTCTTTAATGTCGTAAATACGACACATTAATCACAAATGCAAGCAATGCTTCGCAGGTGCAAAGGTTCCAATCTCATCCCAATTTGCAAATTCAAGCTAGAACTTTGCAAATGGGAGGCTCGTATTTGCAAACAGAATCTCGCAAACGCGGGACCTACAATCCACTTACACCAGCAAATGCCTGTAAAGCCAAAATCAATCGGCAACCTATCCGGAACTCACTCGGATCCCTTGGGCTCCAGTCTGAACATCCAAAAGAAATATAACAACAGCATACAAACTGGTTTGCATGCTCAAATCATCAAAATAATATATAGGCAAGAATTGATCATTAAAACTCAAGATTTTCAACTTCAAAACTCGTTTTTTCAACTTTTCACATAACACGTTGAAATGGCCTCGAGTAACCCAGGACCCCAACCAAACATGCGTACAAGTCTAAATAATTATACAAACCTACCAAATGTTTATCCGAGATCATTTATTAAAAAGGTTGATCGTGGTCAACTCTAGTCATTTTTAAAGTTAAAAATTATATTTTCTTTAAAATTTCACATATAGATTTTTCGAAAATTGACACAGACCACACACGCAAGTAGTAAATTATAAAATTGGGCTATGATAAGTCTCGAAACACCAAATGAATAGCTATCCATGAAACCTTATACTTCTTTGAATTTATTTCATCAAATATTTTGTATATTTATTTGTTATGTCTCCTTGGAGGTCTGCTTCTAGTTGGTGGCAAGACAACCTCTTCTATCATCTGGAAAAGGGTCCACTGGTATTTCATATGTCATGAGAAGATTCTTCCTTGTGTAATAATTAGAGCAGTAATTTTCATAAGACTCGTTTTAGTGCCTCAAAGCTTCCAAAGCATGTGAACAAGGAAGTTTATCTAACTGAAATCATCCGCAACTACAATTTTTTTTAATACAAACAATGAAGCATTTAACACCCTCTATTATTGTATGTATATAATTTGTGTAAGCCCTCACCTATAATTTTAATACAACACGAATAGTTATCAACAGTAAGTAAAAACAAAATAACTACAATTTAACTAAAAAATATACAAATATCATCATTTATTTAGTTTGATAATAACAATCATTTTCTGGGATGCACAATAACATACTCTTATCTTCTGGGATAAAGTCATATTTTCTTGCAGATCATTGTGGTATTTTTTCCAAGGAAGGTGAACGTCCCCTTTAGATTTAATTATTTTTAGTTATTCCATCATTCAATAAGTTCCCTTATGTACTCTAAACGCTGAACTACTGGGAGCTCTCATGCATCTTTGTTTACTTTATACAAGGATTTTGCAATATTTGATGTCATCGTCCATGTTCTGTTCATAGACCCGCG
Source organism: Nicotiana tabacum (assembly GCF_000715075.1). NCBI lineage: Eukaryota > Viridiplantae > Streptophyta > Magnoliopsida > Solanales > Solanaceae > Nicotiana > Nicotiana tabacum. The sequence goes on along the minus strand of NC_134089.1, from coordinate 54,130,759 downwards.
TATCCGAAACCATTTATGATAACCAATATCGTAAACGTATTCTTTTACCCATGTGTCAGTCTCTTCAATCTTTGTCATGCGTTAATTAGAGCGTATGATCTTGATGTGGCGAAGTACAATTCACATAAGTTTAGATGACCTTATTTGTATTTTGATCTTATATTTGTCAAAATATGCCACATGCAAGCATAATATGGGATGCTGGTAAAAATAGTGCATTTTTCCTTCTATATACTCTCATTTTTGTCCTAAACAACACACATACTTGATATTTCATCATATGCATATTTGAACTGCTCATAATTCATGTCAATGATGCGTCATTTTCCGAATCAATTATGGCTTAAGCAAGTGGTCATATTCTACCTATCACATGACATAAAATCAGTAAACACAATTCAGAAATAACTTGACTACAAAAAACATACAATTAATATACACATCTTAAACAACATACTAACTGACGATAAAATTTACCGATTGCATCTATTATGCTTGCTGTTAGCATGGTACCTCTACACACCGATTTTAGGAAGCTTCCGTCGCCTACTACAATTGGCCTACGATACTTCCAACCCCTTATGGATGTATTAAAATCAATAAATTCATATAGGAAATAGTCAACTGCAGTCTTATTTATTTCACTACTGATCCTGGATAAGTCTTCTCCAAAATTTATAAGTAACTCGGCAAATGACTGTACAATTTAGTAGGATCACGTCTCAAAAATTGCACAATCTTTTCCGTTGCTCTTCAAGCTTGCATGTACGTTACGTTCATACCATTTTCTAATAACATGTCTGATTTTATGTCTTTTGGTGTGTATATTGTCTTAAGATCTGCATATTTTAGCATGACAATGCTACCAACTACCTTGGCAGTAGCTTTACGTTGTATAAATGTATTGTTCATCAACAAGCATATGTGCATGTTGTTGAATTTTCCAACCTTAAACAATCTTGATTCATTTATGTTTGTGGACTTAAAATTTCATGTACAGTGGCCACCAACACATAGGAGGCAATAACTATAAAACAAAAACAATGATAAGGTTATACATTATCTATTTTGATTTTTAAGTACAATATATATACACAAAAATCATAAGGAATCATGAAGACAGTTGAATGTTGAAGTAGAATAATGTTTAAAACAAATTATATACAATTTATATACATAATAACTATATTGTGTTCATTATATATTGGAAGGCAGAGAAACACAATAATATATTTCTTACCTTGTTGCACTGGACCTTTTCGCCTTAAATTGGAACTTATTCACATGAATGCTTCATTGCACTAAAATTTAAAAGTAGAATATTTTAAAATTCTGGACATTCAGATGTATAAAAATGGTATGACAATTGTACTTGAAACCATTATCACATCAATATAAGCTATAATAGTTTTAATATTAAAGTATGAACATAAGTATGTGTTTAATTTGCCTATCCTTGTAGTTAATTTGTCTTGTTTTTCCACAGGAGAAGACCTATCACCACATGAAATTGTAGTTATTTTGTTAGTAATTTATATGTATTGTTATTCTACAAACATTTATGTTTTTTGTAGTTTGTATGAATGATGTTTGTGAATACAATTCGTTAAATTTAAAAGTGCAAACAACCAATATGCATGATATTTGCATCAATCACATGAAACTGTAGTTATTTTGTTAATAATTTGTTCAGATTAATATTTCTACCACAATTTATGCTTTTGCAGTTGTGAAATTGTTTTTGAATAATAATCTAAGTTTAACGGTTCAAACAACCAATATGTATGAGTATGTTAGTACAGCGAGATGTATCCATATAATTGGAAGCGACGAGAAGGGTCTGCTGGAGGATAGAAGAACTATTAGATGCTTGACTTCCATCTTGATTCGAGGTATAACCCCGAGTTATGGGCGTCCAAAGAATCTTTTCATGTTTCCCAGTTGGGAGTGAAGTAAATTTCATGTTGCGCTATGAGTTCAGACTCAGGAAGACTAAGTGACTGCGTAAAGTTTATGATGGTGGAAGGTATGCGGAAAAGTTAGTTCGAGGCGAAGCAAGTGGGTTATATCCTGCGGAGTATTCGGAAGTTTGTGCGATCATTATGTTGCCTGATAAAAGATCTCATTTGCAAGTGAAAGATATGTGATGTAATTTAAATTGGGTCGCTTAAGAGAGTGGGTTTAACTGTTGCGAGAGTGAATGCGAGATTTGCAGAAGATTTAAGGTATTTGATGATCTGTGTTTTCCCAAGCTTACAAAGGATTTGAGTTTAATCTCACTATGGTATTATGGCAGCAATAGAGTATATGCATCATGATTTATTGATTGTGTTTTGATCTATGGCTTCGGGCCAAGTGGGGGAGTCTGCTATTTCTTAGTTAATTGCACGATTATGTGCTATATCGGTTCCAATTTGAGGCATGCTGGTGAATCAGTTATGGCTTACGGAGATTGAGACCGAGGATGTCTCGAGTAAAGAAATTTTTTGACAAATGTTAGGTCATGCTTCATAGGTGTATGAGAATCACGGAATGTCGTGAGTTGTTGTTGGTAATGGATGCTCGACGCATAGAGCAGGAAGTGGCTTAGTTGTTCTAGGATGAGGTTACACTCTGCGGTGTCAGAGTGCTGGTGAGACATGGGTGGTTCTGTTTGTTTGATCAAGCTGATTGCAATTTGAATAGAGTGAAGGATTCTCGAGAATAGTTCTAATGTATTCAAGATTTCACATGTAACAATTGGGTATTTTAAAGTGTATATGTAGTTAGAAACTGAGCTTCCATTGGAAGATGTCAAGGCTTGTGGAAATTTCTATTTTAATTGTGGGATTCTATGTATCAGTATCAGGAAGGTAAAGGTAACGGATTTAGATTCACAGAAAGTCTCTTCAGAGTAAAGCATTTTGAACGTGGTGCTCGTAGGAATATCTGAGAAAGTATTCAGTGGCTTATGAGCCTTAGACGGTGTGGCTTTATGCTTGGGTACCGTGTGGTAAGTCTGGGTTGAGGAATTGTGATGTTATAGCAAGAAGGAGTATCAAATTGAAGGTAAATCAGAAGGAAACTCAGATAGATAGGATAGTTTGGTAGTAGGCCGAGTCGGTATGGTAAGGATATGATCAGTTATTTTGATGCTTATGAGGTAATGAGTTTCTGCAGGCGTTTCGCGACAATTCTCTTGGGTTTTAGTGACCGACATGGCTTGGTTGAGTGAGAAGGATTCAGTCATGCCAGGTTTGGTTTTTGTGCAAAAGGGAGTCGGAGAGTTCTTGATGATTTCTACTATGATTAGAGATTCGTATTTTCTGCAAGTGTGAGAAGCATGGGATGTGTAGTGATTCTTTTCTGAATGGGGTAAATGGAAGTTCTTGGTTGGTCGAGTACATAGTTGCTCGTGGCTCAGAAGGGATATGAAGTTCTCATGTTACTCTAGGATGGTATAGTATATGCGGTGTGTTGTGTAAGACTTAGATTTGCATGTGTAAGGTCATGGATCAGTTCTGAAAGGAAGGTCACAACTCTTAGGCAGTGGGCAGTTTCAAACAATTAAAGAAATGAGCTTCAGATAATTAGAGAAGGGGTCTTCGGATGATGAAGGAAATAGTATTGCTAATTTAGGGTGATTTGACGAGAGTATATGTTTCAAAAAAAAAGCAATGTGATTAAGTTGATGGTACTTCGGTGGTATTACGACACTTTCTTGTTAGATCGACTGTTGATATTCGAGTTTGCTTGGTGGCACAGAAAAATTTTAGAGTATCTCTCGTGGAATGATTGGATATTAGAGGTGTGGTATGTATTCGGACAGCAAAATGGGATCGAATATGGTGATTCATGTGCCATATGGATTTGGAGATGGGGAGTTCTCATATTCAGACTATGTTGTGGTTGTGGGTCACATGAATCGACGCTGTTTAGTGACTATCGGGGTTTGGAGACCCGAGTGGATCTTTTGTTACTTAGTATGTTAGATTTTGGATGTGATATTGGGTTCAGACTTGTTGTCTCCGTATTGTATCATTCTGGACGAGGTTCAACGGATTATGTCCTAGTAGAGTGGTTTTATATTTCAAATACCTAGCGGAAGGCTGGGAAGGATTGTCTTTCTTAGTTGGGCTTTCGTGATGGATGTCAGTGTAGAGACTCCTACCATTGATTCAGTTCTGGTGGTGAGGGACTTTTCAGATGTGTTTCTTGTGGACGGGCATGTTGTCGGGCAAGGTTGTTAATTTCGGTATTGATTTGATGTCGGGCACCATATCAAATGGCACCGGCAGAGTTAAAATAGTTGGAGGAGCAGCTTCAGGATTTCGTTGATAAGGCATCCGTTGGCAGGCCCATGTGGATGCGCATTCTAACTTGAGTCGGCTTGGTTGGCTCCGAATTGTATTATTGAGGGATGTATTGATTCGATTGTTATTGAGCTTATTAGTAATCTGGGGAGATCTATGAGTTACCTTGCAGTGTTGCGAGGTGTTATGATTTGTTGGTTATAGGCACATATGGTGCGATTCTATTGGGGTTTCATAGTGGAAGTCGAGAGGGAAGAGTATTTGGGTGTTACTCGGTGAATGGCATATCGGTTATGCCCTTTTGGGTTTCTGTGGTGTATGTTATTTGCTTTACCATTGGTATGATGATTTTCTTTAGTTCCAGACATCAAATTGCGTGTGGTTGTCAATTTCAAGCATAGTGACTTGAGGTGTTTCCTGTGGAGCAGTGCTTGGATATGATCGCGCATCGCAGCGAAGTTATGTGGGGGTATAACCTTGTGAGTTAGATTCGTGTGTTCTATTCCTATGATGTGAAAAGGGTTCTCAGCCTTGTGTTGCGGTGGTACTGGTGAGCTTAAGGTACACCTCTTTCATTTGAGTCATTTTCATGAATTGAGTATGTTCGGACTATTGCTTATTGGTGCGCGTATTGCGCAAGTTGTGGCTTAAGCCTGTATTGATGTGTCATGTCACCAGAGTAGTGTGTTAGATTAGATGAGATCGTTGGGATCATTAATGGATATGAACGGGTTCGATTCTAGCATGTTGGAAGGATAATATCAAGGTTCGGCTCAGAAATTTGCTATGGTCTTTACCAAAGGAGAAGTGGCTTCAGGAATGGTTGATCTGAGAAATGGTTGTGGCGTACTGGTGTTTTATTTATCATTGGCAGTACATGAAAGTGTTAGAATGAGACTTTAGTTGATAAGAGGTTTTCTACCGGTATTCGGTTGTTGTGTGTAGTACGGTGAATAGAAGTTATTGCTACAAGTGTTTGAGTTATGTGGTATATCATGCAATAGCACCTGAAGTTGCAGGCATGGGGTATTACAACTGGTTCGGGTTCATTCAGAGTACAGATGTGAGATTCTGATCTTGTGGAAATGTGATTCTATGGTTTATGGGCTAGATTAGGTTGTGAAATTTCAGTTACATTGTATTATCGGACCTATATGAGATAGGGTGACGTGAGATCACCCCCGGATATATGCATGGTAAGGTTATTCAGCGATTGGTTGGCTTTTGGAACAACTCTGGGAATGTTCGAGGACGAACGTATGTTTAAGTGGGGGAAGATGTAACGATCCGACCGGTCGTTTTGAGATTTTGCACTTGGCTCGCCAGTTCTCGGGCATGACTTGTCTCATGTGCTGTATTATAACTCATGTAAATCGTTGGTTTTGGTTTTCAGGGTAATCGACATGAAATTTGGAAGAACAGTTCTCAGTTTGAAGCTTGTAAATCGAAAGGTTTGACCAAGATTTGACTTGTTTGTTGATGATCTCGGATCGGAATTTTTATGATTTGGTTAGCTCCGTTAGGTGATTTGGGACTTAGGAGCGTGATCGGAATGCATTTTGGAAGTCCGTGGAAAGTTTAGGCTTGAATTGGCGAAATTGAGAATTCGACGTTTCCCGGTTGATAGGTGAGATTTTGATATAGAGGTCAGAATGGAATTCCGGAAGTTGCAGTAGTTCCGTTGTGTTATTCGGGATGTGTGTGCAAAATTTCAGGTCATTCGGACGTGGTTTGGTTGAGTTTTTGATCAAAAGCAAAATTCAAAAGATTTTAGAAAGTTTGGCTTCAATCAGATGTGTTTTGGATAATTTAATGTTGTTTGAGGTGTTTTAATGATTGAAATAAGTTTGAATAAGGTATTGGGATATGTTTGTGCTATCGGTTGAGGTCCCTGGGGCCTCGGGGTGATTTCGGATGGTTAACGGAGAAGTTTGGATGTATTGCAGCTGCTGAAGTTTTGCTGCTTCTGGTGTTTTCGCACCTGCGGTTTGGGGACCGCAGGTGCGGCGCCGCATATGCGATGGAGTGGCCGCAGAAGCGGATTATAAGGATTTGTTAATGACCATAGAAGCGGTAAGGATGGCTGCATCTGCGGAGCCGCAGATGCGAAAGGCGTATTGCAGAAGCGAAAAGTAGCCAGGTGAGCTGAGACCGCAGAAGCGGTAAGGAAACCGCATCTGCGATGTTGCAGATGCTGAAATAATGTTGCAAATGCGGTTTAGGCTAGATTAGTGATTTTCGTAGAAGCGGAAGGTCTAACCGCAAATACAGTATCGCAGATACGGTTGAAGGACCGTAGATGCGAAAAGGTCTGGGCAGAACATATAAGTTATTTCATTTCGCGAAATTGAGCTATTCCACCATCGTTGACTTCGGCCTTGGAGATTTTTGGGCAATTTGGAAGAGGGATTTCAAGGGAACTTCATTGAGGTAAGGAATTTGGACCTAAAACTCATTACTACGCTATTATTTCATGGAGTAGAGCTAGAAATTTGTGGAAATCAAAGGTTAAAATGGGGGATTAGGGCTTGAGCTTAAGAGGCCTTAAAATGAGGATTTGAGGGGTCATTTCAACTCCGATTTTGGTATTCTTGATATGCCTAGACTCGTGGGGATATGAGGAATCTATTGATGTAAAAATTTCTGACTTTCGAAACTTGGGCCCGGGGGTCGGGTTTTGGTAATTTCGGGATTTGTGCCCTTTGTTGATGGTTTTCGCTTGGGCTTTGTTTCCTTAGCATATATTGACGTACTCTTTCTGATTTTGGATAGATTCGACGTGCGCGGAGGCCGATTTGAGGGGTGAAGGCGTCGCGAGCTAGAGATTTAGCCGGTTCGAGGTGAGTAATGATTGTAAATGATATTCTGAGGGTTTGAAACCCCGAATTGCATATCGTAGTGCTATATTGAGGTGAAGCACACGTTTGATGATGAGTGTGGGGTCGTGCACTATTGGGGATTGTGTCTTGGTCTGTCCCGATTGATGATTTTACCGTGTATTTGATTGAAAACTATTTGCTATCATCATTATTTGGGCTGAATGCCATATATGGGCCTAGTGCCAACTATTTGAACCCTGATCATAGACTAGAAACTCGTGTTTTAGTCATTGTAACAATACTTAATTATTGCATTTTACAAAGGTTTGAGCTTAAATAATAATGAATTATACTAAATTCATGGTTTATGCCTTGCAGGAAGCTAATCCGACTTAAGAATTAACTTTGGGATGAATTTAATTAATTTGGGGATTTGAAGTCTGAGTAAAAACTAAATAAATCAAGTTGGGATCGTGTTCGGGGGTCGCAAAGCAAGCCCGGATAGAAAAACAAGAGAAAAAACGAAGCAACGCAGAAAAATACACAACCGCGCCACGGGGCGCGCCGCGTAGGGCGCCACGGGGCGCGCTGCATTGTTTTGCTCCGTTAAAATGCATTTTGCCTCTGTCCAATCCATGTACGCGGCGCACGGGGCGCCGCGGACGTGTAAAAATCGCATAACTACTCTATTTCGGTCTAAAAATGGCATAATTGTCAAAAACCCCTTCACACACGATTAAAAAATGGGAAAGCATCCATTATTGACGGACTATACTGTTTTTGAGAGAGAAAAAGAGGAGGAAATCCATCTTGGAGGATCAAAATCAAGAGGAGACAACAATTTGGAGCAGGGATTAAAAGAGTTTTTCTAAACTTTCTTCTAGTATCTATTTATTTGGTGTTTAAGACTTATATTGTTGATGTTTGTATAATTATGAGTGGCTAAAAACCCAAATATTCTGGGGTTATGGGTGTTAGATGATTATGTTGTTTGAATCTTAGATTGATGATCTTGAGATTATCGTTAAGGGTTATTTATTTGATTCTGCCGTTAATTATTTTACTGCATAGCTAATAGTGAAATACTATTTACGAATCTTGAGTTAAATTTGAAAAAGGAAATTCTTGATTGCATATAGAATCAAATAGAGCAAGATCTGGATCCTGGGCATCGGGTGAAAGATTCGTGATTAAGATAGAACTATACTTAATTGCCTTGTTTGGTTGAGAAATAAGATTTGTAAATGCATTTGAGTTAATATTAATACCACAGAAATATAGGTATTAATTTAACTTGAATAGGCGCATAAGAAATCGATAAATTCTTGTGGGTATTATTAACCTTATAATCAATAACCTAGATAACTCAATAAATCATTTTTAAGCTAAAAATGTAGCATGATCTCTAGCATGCCCATAAACCCGGGATATCTCTTTTATTAATTATTAAAAGAAAAATTCATAAGTGGCATAGTAACTTTGCGTTGTATTATTGTTTGTCTACTAGTTAAATTGTAAATTGGTTATTTATGTATTTTGTGATGAATTAGCTTGAATCAATAATTGTTTGAGTTTGCATCAGTTATTAAGTTAATCATAAATCCTCGTGTGAACGATACTCTACTTATTACTATATTACTTGAAGATCGCGTACACTTGCGTGAGTGTTTTGGTTGCAACAAATTTTTGGCGCCGTTGCCGGGGACTTGGAAATTAGCTACTTGACTACGTTAAGCTTTTATCAGCTATTGGTTTAAGAATTAATTTTCAGTTCACTTTGTTTGTGTCACACATGCTCTTCTCTTGAATGCGGAGGAGTAGAAGCACAAACAATCTCTTCCCTCTTGATCCTTAAATTGAAAGAACACTTCATAGAGCGAGGAAGGAGTTGGAAGCTAGATACAAAATAGAAAGAGAGTTGGACATTTTAGTTCAACCACAGCCAACAGTGATGGCAGGTAATGGAGGGCGTCCGGTGATAGAAGTTGCAAGGCCAAATCTTGCTAATATGACTCAGGCTATTGTGAAGCCTGATATAACTGGTCACTTTGAGCTTAAACAGTACATGGTACAGCTAATTCAGTCCACTGGACAATATGTAGGTCTATCTCATGAAGACCCGCAGAGGCACATTCAGAATTTTTTGGAAATCACGGATACTTACAACTATCCAAATGTTTCCAAAGACTATGTCAGGCTAACCTTGTTTCATTTTTCATTGTTGGGGGAAGCTAAAGAATGGTTGCAGAAGGAGCGTGCTAATTCAATCCATACTTGGGATGATTTAGCAAAGAAATTCTTAATCAAGTTTTCCCCCACTAAAAAGACAAAGTCTTTACGGAGCCAGATTCTTGGGTTTCAACAACGAGATGGTGAGACTCTTCGCCAAGCTTGGAAAAGATACAAGAAACTACTTCGAGACTGTCCACATCATTGTCAAACTGATGAGGTAACGGGCCATACTTTTGTTGATGGATTAGATGAAACTTCAAAGATGAATCTTGATTCAGCTTGTGGAGGTAGTTGTATGGCGAGACCATATAGTGAAATACAACTTCTGTGAAACAACTTCACTGCTAATGATCATAATTGGCAAGGTGAGGGAGAACCAAGGAGATAAATGAAACAGAAAGCAGCATGGGTACTTGAACTTGATGATTTTTCAGCCATGAGAGCAGATATAGCAAAATTGGCAAATAAAATGAATAGAATGACAATGAACCAGACACAACAAATGCAACATTTTCAACAAATGTCAATTTGTTGTGAAATATGTGGTGACAATCACACAAGTGACATGTGCCCAACGAATCCTGAATCTATTTATTATGTGGGACAACAAAGCAGAGGTCCGATGAACCAACAGGTACAATATGGGAACACTTACAATGCAAATTGGAGAAATCATCCTAATTTCTTTTGGGGTGGAAATCAATTAAATCAGAATCAATATAGACCCCAAGAAAATTTTAATCAACCTCAAAGGCCACCCCAGCAGGTAGAAGAAAGTACAAATGATTTGTTGAAGAAATTGTTGCATGACAATCAACAACTCAGAACTAATTTCAGAAATTTTGAAAGGCAAATGGGACAGCTAGCTGCAAATCAAAACACTAGACCTGCAGGTGCTCTTCCAAGTGATACAGAGAAAAATCCGCAAGTTAGTGCAATTACACTTAGAACTGGAAGGGAATTAGAACAAGTTACAAAGAAGAGAAAAGACAATCCTATACCTGAGGGTGAATTGATTCCCAAAGCAACACAGGAAGAAAAGAAAGATGATATAGTTTCAGCGCATGTGAATGTTCCAAGGCCACCACCACCTTTTCCACAAAGATTGCAGAAAAAGAATGATGATCGAATGTTCAACAAATTTCTCTCTATGTTGAGTCAGATTCAATTGAATATTCCATTGGTAGATGCGATTCGTGATATTCCAAAATATGCCAAGTACATAAAAGATATTGTGGCTAATAAGAGGAGATTGACTGAACTTGAAACAATTGCACTTACTGATGAGTGCACTTCAAGGGTCCAAAATAAGCTTCCTCAAAAGCTTAAGGATCCTGGCAGTTTTACTATCCTTGTGAAAATAGGCAATGTTGATGTAGGTCATGCACTTTGTGATTTTGGAGCAAGCATAAATTTGACTCCATTGTCCTTGTACCAAAAATTGGGTTTGGGAGCTCCAAAACCCACCATTGTGATGTTGCAACTAGCAGACAGGTCCATAGCTTACCCGGAAGGGGTGATTGAAGATGTGCTGCTGAAAATTGGGAAATTCATTTTCCTGGCTGATTTCATTATATTAGATTTTGAAGCAAATGAAAAAGTTCCTATTATATTGGGAAGACCTCTCTTGGCTACAGGTGATGCTATAATTAAAGTAAGAGAGGGAAAAATGATCATGAGAGTTGACAACGAGGAAGCTGTTTTTAATGTATACAAACCAATTCAACTTCCTCGCCATTATGAAGAATTGTCTATGATATCTGTCATGGAGATGGATGAGCAACTTATTGCCCCAAGTGTATATTTGAAGGATTCTTTAGAGAAAGCAATTGTGTTGTTCGAGAGTTTGGATATTAATGATGAGGTTGAAGAGATGAAGCCTATTTTGAATGCATCATGTGAATATATGAAAGGTTTACATCCCTTTGAACCTTTGAACAGACCAAATGGTCCTCTTCCGAAGCCATCAATTGAAGAAGCTCCAAAATTGGAACTAAAGCCTTTACCTTCTCACCTTCATTATGCTTATTTGGGTAGTTCTGATACGTTACCTGTTATTATTTCTTCTGACTTATCTGAATTGCAGGAAGAAAAGTTGCTGAGAGTACTACGTGAGCATAAAAGAGAAATTGGGTGGACAATGTCTGACATAAGAGGTATTACTCCAGCTTTTTGCATGCATAAAATTCTCATGGAGGAAGGACACAAGCCAAGCATAGAACAACAACGCCGCCTAAATCCCAACATGAAAGAAGTGGTAAGAAAAGAAGTGATTAAATGGCTTGATGCAGGTATTGTATTTTCAATCTCTGATAGCAAATGGGTAAGTCCAGTCCAATGTGTTCCAAAGAAAGGAGGAATGACCGCAGTGACAAATGAAAACAATGATCGATTCCCATTAGAACTATTACTGGGTGGAGGATTTGCATAGATTATAGAAAATTGAATAATGCCACCCGAAAAGACCATTTTCCTCTCCCCTTTATTGACCAAATGCTTGATAGATTAGCTGGGCAAGAATACTACTGCTTTTTGGATGGTTACTCGGGATATAATCACATTGTTATAGTCCTAGAGGACCAAGAGAAGACCACATTTACATGTCCCTATGGGACATATGCATTTAAAAGAATGTCATTTGGTCTTTGCAATGCACCTACGACTTTTCAAAGGTGTATGATGGCTATTTTACTGATATGGTTGAAAGATTTGTGGAAGTATTTATGGATGATTTTTCTGTATTTGGATGTTCTTTTGATGAATGTTTAATGAATCTTGACAAGATACTTGCTAGGTGAGAAGAAACAAATTTGGTACTAAATTGAGAAAACTGTCATTTCATGGTAAGAGAAGGCATAGTCCTAGGGAATAAAGTATCCAAGAATGGATTACAGGTAGATAAAGCAAAGGTGGAAGCAATTGAAAAATTACCTTCACCGACATCAGTTAGAGGCATTCGCAGTTTCTTGGGCCATGCAGGTTTTTATCGTCGTTTCATTAAAGATTTTTCAAAAATTTCATCTCCTTTATGCAGGCTTCTTGAGAAATATACATCCTTCAAGTTTGATGATGCTTGTCTGAAAGCATTTGATGAGATGAAAAGAAGATTAGTTACTGCACCAATTATCATTGCTCCAGATTGGAAACTTCCATTTGAGTTGATGTGTGATGCAAGTGATATAGCCATTGGAGCTGTTTTGGGGCAGCGGAAGGAGAAAATCTTTTACTCCATTCATTATGCGAGAAAAACTCTTAATCCAGCTCAAATGAATTACATTGTTACTGAAAAAGAGTTGCTCGCAGTAGTATGGCCATTTGATAAGTTCAGGTCCTATCTAATGGGAACCAAAGTCATAGTTTACACAGATCACTCAGCTATCAGGTATTTATTTACAAAGAAAGATGCCAAGCCAAGGTTAATCCGATAGGTTCTTCTTTTGCAGGAATTTGATTTAGAGATTCGAGATCGAAAAGGGACAGAGAATTAGGTTGCAGATCACTTATCCAGGCTGGAAAATCGAGGCCATGTCACTGAAGAAGAATCAATCAAAGAAACATTTCCTGACGAACATTTGCTAGCCATCACTTTAGATAAAACCCCGTGGTATGCTGATTATGTGAATTTCATTGCAAGTGGGGTGACTCCACTAGAATTCACAGCTGATCATCGAAGAAGATTCTTACATGACGTGAGATTCTACATGTGGGATGAGCCTTTTCTATACAAGCAATGCGCAGATCAATTGGTAAGAAGGTGTGTCCCTGAGGAGGAGATCAATGCAATATTGCATGATTGTCATTCTTCTCTTTATGGAGGTCATCATGGTGGAGACAGAACTGCACAAAAGGTTCTGCAATCAGGTTTTTACTGGCCAAAATTGTTTAAAGATGCACATGCTTTTGTTAAAATTGTGACAGGTGTCAAAGAACAGGTACAATCACGGAGAGGAACGAAATGCCTTTGCAAAATATTTTGGCAGTAGAGCTCTTTGATGTCTAGGGAATTGATTTCATGGGACCATTTCCATATTCTAATGGGCACAGATACATTTTGGTTGCAGTCGATTATGTGTCTAAGTGGGTTGAGGCCATTGCTCTTCCTACTAATGATGCAAATGTAGTGGTAAGTTTCGTAAAGAAGCACATTTTCACACGCTTTGGAACTCCAAGGGTGTTGATAAGTGATGGAGGAACACACTTTTGCAACAAATTGTTGAAGAATGTTCTAGCAAAATATGGGGTAAGACACAAGGTTGCTACTGCATACCACCCTCAAACGAGTGGTCAAGATGAAGTGTCAAACAGGGAGGTAAAAAAGATTTTGGAGAAAACAGTGAGTGCAAATAGAAAAGATTGGTCAGGTAAGTTAGAAAATGCATTGTGGGCTTACCGAACTGCATACAGGACTCCAATAGGTACTTTTCCATACAGGTTGGTTTTGGAAAGGCATGTCATTTGCCTGTTGAGCTAGAACACAAAGATTATTGGGCAATCAAAAAGCTAAATATGGATATGGACTTAGCCGGTGAAAAAAGACTGCTACAACTCAATGAACTTGATGAGTTTCGGTTGCATGCTTATGAAAATGCCAAGTTATATAAAGAAAAGACCAAGAGGTGGCATGACAAGCACATCCAACATCATGAGTTTGAGTCGGATCAAGAAGTTCTCTTGTTTAATTCAAGGCTAATGCTTTTTCCTGGAAAGCTTAAGTCCCGTTGGGCAGGCCCTTTCGTTGTGGTAAGTGTGACTCCTCATGGAACAGTTGAATTGCGGGACACAAATTCAAGTGGTACATTCTTGGTGAATGGGAAGCGAGTAAAACACTATTGGGGAGGTGATATTAAACGTCACAAGACCTCAGTAGATTTGGTTGATGCATGATGAAGTGTTGAGTCATGCCGCGACGTTAAATTAGGCGCTTGTTGGGAGGCAACCCATTGACTAACATTACTAACTTTTAGTTGTAGTTTAGAAATATTAGATTTTAGATGTACAATGTTTTTAGTTAGGTGCAAGCATGAATTTGGCATAAAATCAATGTACAATGATAGAGGGGTAAATTGTGAGATAAAAATCGAAAAATAGGCTAACTCTGTGAAAACTTGGCCTACCGCGTCGCATAGGGCGTCGTACCACACACCGCACCAGGCAAAATTGCACAGATGAGGCAGAATACAAAATTTTCGGAGCAGCTGGAAAATTTGGCCTACCGCACCGCGGGGGGCGCCGCGGCAGGGCATTGTCATATAAAAAAATTATTTCCTTAAATACGAACCGCCTTCCCTTATTTCATTATTTAACTCCCTAAACTCTCTTCTTCTCAAACACTAAACCCAAAAACCCCAACCAACTAATTTCACTCAAAAATCCATCCACAAATCCTTCTTCTTCTTGCAAGGTAAGTAATCTCTTCTCTCTTTTCCTTCAAACTAGTAGTATTTCATTTGTTTATTTCCTTCTATTTTCAAGTATATTTGTATAAACCCTAGCAAAAATTGTGTTGTTAATTCTTTTAGTTTCTTTTATTAATATTGTTAAAAATAGTATTAGAAACTTAGAATGTATATTCTTTTTGTGGTTAGGGAGGATTTGAAGGTGTGTTGAGGTGAAATGAATTGACTTTCTTGTTGAATATTGTTAAGGGGTGTACTAATCCGAAAATGCATATAAGAAAGTGAAAAATTGTGTATTGAATATTATTGTGAAAATGTGGTGATGTTATAGTTGTGATGAGAGGCATATTGGTGTTGTTGATATGGTGATTATGTCTCTTTTGAAGTTGAAATTTTAAGAATGCAAGAGATGCTCACAATGTGTTTGATAAAATGTCTAAGTGACATGAAATTAAGTAATGTCGCAAAATAAGAAACAAATTGCATTGTGAGATGTTATTATTGGTAACAACTATAACATTAAGCTAAACCATAATTTTTCGCTTTCTTTATGTAAAAATGAAATGTAAGATTCATGCTAATGTGCCTATGTAGTATATATTCTTTTTTTACAATAATTTTGAATTTTGTAAAATAGACTAATTTCTTTTTATGTTTATGTTTAATAATAATCTAGCTTAATTTTGTTTAATATTTATGTTTATGCTTAGTATTAATCTAGCAGCAAAATCTAGTTTAGTTTTTGATTTTTATTTTATTTTTAATTGTTGCAATTGTCTCTGATATTGGGTAGGTCGATAAGCATTATACCATTCTAATTGAAGAACAGGGTAGTCTTAATCCCTGTTACATGTTAAGTGTCAACATGATGATACCATAAGTGTGGGGTATTTACTCTACTTGCTCTTAAAATAATTTTGTATATCTTTAACTAATATATCATGTTGTGTAGGTATAATGTCTCGGCGCCCAAGCAAAAGATCAAACGTTGGCCTATCTAAGGCTGCATCTACTAGCCGATGTGGAGGTAGAAGGGCACCACCTCCGGCACCAGTGGAGGAGGAAGAGGAACACATTGACCCTGATGCAGATGAGGTGCCAGAATGCAAATATGGCATCAGGGCTATTCCAGCCCATACAATACAATGGTTCCAATCCTTTGTCCCTGTTGTGCCACCAACCCCAGAAGTTGCCATAGATGAAGCAAAGCTTGCCGGTAAGTATAATGCCATATATACTAACATTCGAGCTTTGGGTTTTGAAGGGTTGTTTCACCAAGGTGATAGTGTGAACATCAACTTGGTAAAAGAATTTTATGTCAATTGGCAACCAGGAGGTGATTTAGATGCAAGCTATCGAGTCAGAGTCAGAAACAGATAATTCCATTTTCTTCCAAGGTCATCAATCAAATAATGGGTTTCACTGAACATTCTCATAAGCTGTTTCAGAGGTTCCTTCGTAGACCAGATTACCCTGACATTTGCAGGCAGTTATGTGGTGCAGATTCCCTTGCCTTGTGGACTAGAGATTCAAATGTGTTCCACAAGGAGATGAAAAAAGGATCATTCCAACGTCCTGCACGAGTTGTTTTGAAGATAATAAATGCCAAAATCATGCCAACACAAAGTGATACAGACGTATCAAAACTAAAGGTTTGCTTGATTTATGCAATTTTAACAGGAATGCAAGTTGATCTGGGGAAAATTATGCTGGAACATATGTCAAAGGTGAGATCTTTTGGGGGACGCCGCCTACACTATCCGAGTATGATCACTCGGTTATTGCCGACGCACTTCATTGAAGAAGGGTATCACTATGATCGCAGATAGAAGTAACATATCCTATCAGGGCACTTGATGTCATGACTGTGATAGATCCGCCTGCAGCTGCACTTAATGCCGATCAAAGGTTTGTTCGGGGTGGAAGAGACTTTGTAGATATTATTTGTTGACATGCGCCTTTGCGCATCTAGAGAGAAGTGAACTTGGAAGAGTTGCAACAAAATCACCCTCTATCTCATTTCACTCAACAGTGGTTAGGACTGGCTCAGCAAGGACAAATCCCACCGGATGAAGATGTAAACTCTATTCCCTCAGATGACGAGGAATATTTACGCACCTTTGAGGATGAAGATGCTTAGGCAATGGCCTCAGGGAGTCTCTTTTCTGATCTATTTTAGATCTTTTCGCATTAGGGACAATGCAAATTTTTTTTAGTGTGGGGTGGTTGGCCCTTATTGTAATGTACTTACTTTTATATTTTTCGTATTTTGTTTGATTGAGTTTAGTTATTTTGTTTGATTTTGTTTAGTTTGTTAAAATTGCTTTTAGTTTTTTTTGTTAGAATATAGTGTTGATAGATAGTAAGTAATCCTAATTTCGGTATAGATCCCTCCTGGATTTTCTTGTTGAAAAATAAAGTCGAAATTCGAAAAATAAAATCCATCCAAAAAATTTGAAATTTTTGAGTTTGCAGTTTTGTTTTATTTTATTTTCAGTTTAGTGTATGCTAGTTTTGGTTTAAATTAAAAATCTCCCCTTGGTTTTATTTTACACCACGGTTCTTTACCAAGGGTATATTTGAACCGGGTATAGTGTAATTTTTTATTTCAATTGAATAAAAAGTTCCTAACTTACAGAGTTAATCTCCTCAAATGCACATGCTTTAGAAGTTATATGTACCTTATTTGTGATGTTCAAATCTTAGTTCTTGATTCTAAAGTAAGTGACTTAAATTGTGTATTTATAACTATGCTTAACTGATTTGACTAGAGAGTCAAGAAAGATCCAAGCTTGAATGAGTTGTGTGCTAATGTGTGAGTGAGGTTGTTGAAATATTCTGTGTATAATAGTTGATATCTAGAACTTGCCCCCAAGTGTTTGCAAAGCGAAATAGTAGCATTATTCAGTTTAGGAGATGATATAGGCATTTCTTTGTTGAACCAGTTTTATAATTGTTCCCACCTAGTTGTATATATCTTAGTCAAATCTTTTGAGCCGTTAATCCTATTTCTTTGGCATCCGCATTATAAACCTTACCAATTTATGTAAATATTTCAGTTATTTGAACCTCTATCTCTCATGAGCAATTAGTGTTTTTTAATGTTGTTAAAGTTGAGAAGAGATTTGTTTGTTTAAAAAAAATACATATATGTATAGGGGATGGATTTTCGTTAGTAACATTCCCTAACTTATGGTGCTTAAAGAGAATGGGATTTGTTGTTATTATGTAAAACCTCAAAAAAAGGTTGGAGATGGTTTAACATAAGAGTAATGCTGAAATTATGAAATGAAATGGTGTATGTATGAAGTGCTCAAAGAGATGTAGCTACTACATTCTATATTTATCACACCCTTCCTCAGCCTGAATTACAACCAATTAAAGTCCTATTTGATCTTTGATTGAATAAGCTCAATTAGTAGATTATTACACTAGGGGCAAGCATATGGTATGTCATCTGTTGCACATGAATTTCAATTTTGAGAGTGAGTTAAATCTTCCTATTTTGAGTTCCTAAATATTTGTGAATACTATGTTGAGAGGAACTAGTCTATATTAGTTGTGGGAGGGTACATGATTTATGAAAGCAAGGAAACGTTTTGACCTTAGTGTTAGAGTAAGTGAGCAAATTATGAAAATGCGTGGCACTTGTGAGTCATGTCTTGAGGTTGAACTATTATGAATTGGTAATTAAGTGTCGGCATGTGTTGTTAGAAAAATTGCTTGATAAAAAGGTCGTCCTTATGTGAAAAGTATATTAATTGCTCGAGGACGAGCAATGGTCTAAGTGTGGGGTGTTGATCATAGGCTAAAAACTCGTGTTTAAGTCATTGTAATAACACTTTAATTATTGCATTTTACAAAGGTTTGAGCTTAAATGATAATGAATTGTATTAAATTCATGCTTTATGCCTTGCAGGAAGCTAATCCGACTTAAGAATTAACTTTGGGATGAATTTGATTAATTTGGGGCTTTGAAGTATGAGTAAAAGCTAAATAAATCAAGTCGGGATCGTGTTTGGAGGTCGCAAAGCAAGCCCGGATAGAAAAATAAGAGAAAAAATGAAGCAGCGCAGAAAAATACACTGTCGCACAGCGGGGCGCGCCGCGTAGGGCACCGCGGCAGTGCAAAAATCTGCGCTGTATTGTTTTGCTCCGTTAAAATGCATTTTGCCTCTGTCTAATCCATGTACGCATTGCACGGGGCGCCGCGGACGTGTAAAAATTGCAGAACTACTCTATTTCGGTCTAAAAAGGGAATAATTATCAAAAAAACCCTTCACACACGATTAAAAAGTGGGAAAGCATCCATTATTGACGGACCAGACTGTTTTTTAGAGAGAAAAGAGGAGGAAATCCATCTTGGATGATCAAAATCAAGAGGAGACAACACTTTGGAGCAAGGATTAAAAGAGTTTTTCTAAACTTTCTTCTAGTATCTATTTATTTGATATTTAAGCCTTATATCGTTGATGTTTGTATAATTATGAGTGACTTAAAACCCAAATATTCAGGGGTTATGGGTGTTAGATGATTATGTTGTTTGAAGCTTAGATTGATGATCTTGAAATTATCGTTAAGGGTTGTTTATTTGATTCTGTCATTAATTATTTTACTGCGTAGCTAACAGTGAAATACTATTTATGAATCTTGAGTTAAACTTGAAAAAGGAAATTATTGATTGCATATAGAATCAAATAGAGCAAGATCTGGATCCTGGGCATCGGGTGAAAGATTCGCAATTAAGATAGAACTATATTTAATTGCCTTGTTTGGTTGAGAAATAGGATTTGTAAATGCATTTGACTTAATATTAACACCATAGAAATGTAGGTATTAATTTAACTTGAATAGGCGCATAAGAAATCGACAGATTTTTATGGGTATTATTAACCCTATAATCAATAACCCAGATAATTCAATAAATTATTTTTAAGCTAAAAACGTGGCATGATCTCTAGCAAGCCCATAACCCCGGGATATCTCTTTTATTAATTGTTAAAAGAAAAATTCATAAGTGGCGTAGTAACTTTGTGTTGTATTATTGTTTGTCTACTTGTTAAATTGTAAATTGGTTATTTATGTATTTTGTGATGAATTAGCTTGAATCAATAATTGTTTGAGTTTGCATCAGTCGTTAAGTTAATTATAAGTCCTCGTGGGAACGATAATCTACTTATTACTATATTACTTGAAGATCGCGTATACTTGTGTGAGTGTTTTGGTCGTAACAAACCCTTCGGGGATTTTTATTGATATTTCTTCACTGTTTTGACTTATACTTGAACTTAGACACGTTATTTTTCATTGTTTTACTACTCAACCACGCTTACTCAGTTTTAAGATTTAAATGATGTTTGGGCTGAGAAACACTGTTTTACTTTTCCCGAGAGGCTTGTGATGATTTCTGACTGAGTAAGGCCGAGGGCCTATGTTCGAGGAAACACTAATATTGATTTAAGGCCGAGGGCATGAGATCTGTACGCCACGAGGTGGCTTGTTCATATTGATATGAGGCCGAGGGCCTAGTTTGATGCCACGAGATGGCTTGATATTGCACTTGGGACGTAAGGGGGCCCTCCAGGAGTCTGCACACCCCCAGTGAGCGTGGGCACCCATTGTGATATGAGATATAGCCCGAGGGGCTGGTATTGTTCTGAGATATTGTCCGAGGGGTGGATTTGTTGACATTGTGCCCGAGGGGCGAACCTTATGTACTTGTCTTTCTTATTTGCCTATCATGTACCTGTTTAATTGTGTATTTGTGCCTGAGGGGCGGATTTTTGTTCTTATCTGTGCTAATTGTTTTGCATTCATTTACGCAACTGTTGGAAAAGTCATTTTTCAAAGAAGACTAAACTGAGCTAAGATGTTTAAAGAGATTTTATAGCTTCATTGCTTTCTTACTGGTTTTTGAACTGCTTCTATACAGCATGTTGATGCATTTTTCATGATTTATTACCATTCAAACTTTAGTTATGATTATTACTCACTGAGTTGGAGTACTCACTTTACTCCCTGCACTTTGTGTGCAGATTCAGGTATTTTTGAACCAAGTAGTGGGTATTGGCTAATCGGAGGCAGAGTCATTGGAGTGTAGCAATGTAGCTGCCAGCATTCGCAGTACTGCTTTCTCCCTCTTGATGTCCTTGGATTGTATTTATCTTATTTCAGAACTTAGTTGTATTTTAGACCTTAGTAGATGCTCCTGACTTGTGCACCCCGATGTCGGGCTGTGTTTGGGTTGTATTCCGCACATTATAAAATCTTTTGCTTAGACTTTGGCTTAATTAGTCATGCTTAGACTGTTTATAGATGTTTAACTGTTTTAAAAATTGAATTAGGAATAGTTGGATGGCCTTGTCTTCAAGAAAGGTGCCATCACGACCGGGTCCTGGTTTAGGGTCGTGACAAGTTGGTATGAGAGCCTAGATTACATAGGTCTCACGAGTCATGAGCAAGTTTAGTAGAGTCTCGCGGACCGGTACGGAGACGTCTGTATTTATCCTCGAGAGGTTGCAGAACCTTTAGGAAAAACTTCACATTCTTGAATTCTTATCGTGCGTCCTTGATTCAACTTGAGATGTAACTCTTTGAATTCCTTCCACGCGTTCGTATGCTTGCATGAGCGCTCAGTAACAGATGTGCATCGATGGCTAGTGATTCCCTTATCAAGGGGCGAGATGTGATCTCTGTGAGTTGATGTTGGGCCAGTCTGGGGGACTTGAGGCTGGATTTTGCCTATAGCTTGAACACCGAGGTGCTGATTGTGTGAGCAAGTATTTTTGAACTTATATGTTTGGTATTGTCCCTATTAGTGGAAGTGACAGCTATATGGCTATGTGATGAGTATGTTAGTATTGCGAGATGTATCTATATGATTAGAAGCGACGAGAAGGGTCTGCTGGAGGATAAAAGAACTATTAGGTGCTTGACTTCCATCTTGATTCGAGGTATAGCCCCGAGTTATGTGCATGTGAAGATTCTTTTCATGTTTCCCAGTTGGGAGTGAAGTAAATTTCATGATGTGCTATGAGTTCAGACTCATAAAAGACTAAGTGACTGCGTAAAGTTTATAATGGTGGAAGGTATGCAGAAAGGTTAGTTCGAGGTGAATTAGGTGGGTTATCTCCTGCGGAATGTTCGGAAGTTTGTGCTATCTTTATGTTGCCTGATAGAAGATCCCATTTGCAAGTGAAAGATATGTGCTATAATTTAAATTGGGTCGCTTAAGAGAGTGGGTTTAACTGTTGCGAGAGTGAATACGAGATTTGCAGAAGATTTAAGGTACCTGATGATCTGTGTTTTCCCAAGCTTACAAAGGATTTGAGTTTAATCTCACTATGGTATTATGCCAGCAATAGAGTATATGCATCATGATTTATTGAGTGTGTTTTGATCTATGGCTTCGAGCCAAGTGGGGGAGTCTGCTATTGCTTAGTTGATTGCACGGTTGTGTGCTATGTCGGTTCCAGTTTGAGGCATACTGGTGAATCAGTTATGGCTTACTGAGATTGAGACCGAGGATGACTCGAGTAAAGAAAAATTTTGACAAAGGTCAGGTCATGTTTCATAAGTGTATGAGAATCACGGAATGTCGTGAGTTGTTGTTGGTAATGGATGCTCGGCGCATAGAGCAGGAAGTGGCTTGGTTGTTCTAGGATGAGGTTACACTCTGCGGTGTCAGAGTGTTGGTGAAGCACGAAGGGTTCTGATCATTTGATCAGGCTGATTGTAATTTGAATAGAGTGAATGACTCTCGAGAATGGTTCTAATGTATTCAAGATTCTACATGTAACAATTGGGTATTTTAAAGTGTATATGTGGTTAGAAACTGAGCTTCTATTGGAAGATGTCAAGGCTTGTGGTAATTTCTATAATAATTGTGAAATTCTATGTATCAGTATCAGGAAGGTAAAGGTAACGAATTTAGATTCGCAGGAAGTCTCTTCAGAGTAAAGCATTTTGAACGTGGTGCTCGTGGGAATATCTAAGAAAGTATTCAGCGGCTTATGAGCCTTAGAAGGGGTGGCTTTATGTTTGGGTCCTATGTGGTAAGTTTGGGTTGAGGAATTGTGATGTTATAGCAAGACGGAGTATCAAGTTGAAGGTAAATCAGAAGGAAACTCGGATAGATGGGATAGCTTGGTAGTAGGCCGAGTCGGTATGGTAAGGATATGATCAGTTCTTTGGATGCTTACGAGGTAATGAGTTTCTGTAGGCGTTTCACGACAATTCTCTTGGGTTTTAGTGACCGGCGTAGCTTGGTTGAGTGAGAAGGATTCAGTCATATCAGGTTTGGTTTTTGTGCAAAAGGGAGTCGGAGAGTTCTTGATGATTTCTACTGCGATTAGAGGTGCGTATTTTCTGCAAGTGTGAGAAACGTGGGATGTGTAGTGATTCTCTTCTGAATGGGGTAAATGGAAGTTCTTGGTTGGTCGAGTACATAGTTGCTTGTGGCT
This sequence comes from Nicotiana tabacum, assembly GCF_000715075.1. NCBI lineage: Eukaryota > Viridiplantae > Streptophyta > Magnoliopsida > Solanales > Solanaceae > Nicotiana > Nicotiana tabacum. The sequence continues at coordinate 54,107,558 of NC_134089.1, read as the reverse complement.
CGGAAGGGATATGAAGTTCTCATGTGACCCTAGGATGGTATAGTATATGCAGTGTGTTGTGCAAGACTTAGATTTGCATGTGTAAGATCACGGATTAGTTCTGAAAGGAAGGTCACAACTCTTATGCAGCGGGCAGTTTCAGACAATTAGAGAAATGAGCTTCAGATAATTAAAGAAGGGGTCTTCGGATGATGAAAGAAATGGTATTGCTAATTTGGGGTGATTTGACGAGGGTATATGTTTAAAAAAAAAGCAATGTGATTAAGTTAATGGTACTTCGGTGGTATTACGACACTTTTTTGTTAGATCGACTGTTGATATTCGAGTTTGCTTGGTGGCACAGAAGAATTTTAGAGTATCTCTCGTGGAATGATTGGATATTAGAGGTGTGGTATGTATTCGGACGGCAAAAATGGGATCGGATATTGTGATTCATATGCCATATGGATTTGGAGACGAGGAGTTCTCATATTCAGACAATGTTATGGTTGTGGGTCGCGTGAGTCGGCACTGTTTAGTGACTATCGGGGGTTGGAGACCCGAGCAGAACTTATGTTGCTTGGTATGTTAGATTTTATGTGATATTGGGTTTAGACTAGTTGTCTCCGTGTTGTGTCGGCCTGGACTATTGCGCTAAGGAGGCGCTGGTGGCTATGCCAGAAATGACATAGATTGAGTGGCGAGGTCCGACGGATTATGTCCTATTATAGTGGTTTTATATTTCGAAGACCTAGTGGACGGCTGGGAAGGATTGTCTTTCTTATTTGGTATTTCGTGATGGATGTCAGTGTAGAGACTCCTACCATTGATTCAGTTCCAGTTGTGAGGGACTTTTCGAATGTGTTTTTTTGTGGACGGGCATGTCGTTGGGAAAGGTTGTTGATTTCAGTATTGATTTGATGTCGGGCACCGTATCGAATGGCACCGGTAAAGTTAAAAGAGTTGGAGGAGCAGCTTCAAGATTTCCTTGATAAGGAGTCCGTTGGCAGGCCAATGTGGATGCACGTTTTAATTTGAGTCGGCGGGGTTGGCTCCGAATTGTATTGTTGAGAGATGTGTTGATTCGATTGTTATTGATCTTATTAGTAATCTGGGGAGATATATGAGTTACCTTTCTGTGTAGCGAGGTGTTATGATTTGTTGGTTATAGGCACATATGGCGCGGTTCTATTGGGGTTTCATAGTTGTGAGCACGTGATTTTTTTTACGCGACAATCACTCCAAAAGAAATCAAAAAAATAATAACAAATGGTCTCGCTGTACAATTTTTGGAATTTACGTGACATTTTTGGTAGTTATTTGTGGTTTTGTCCATTCTTATTTAGTCTTATCAAACAAAAATAAAAAAAATATATGTCGTGAGTAATTAAACCATAATTCGGTTATTAAAAGGAAAATCACAAAAAATATGCATCTTTTATTCTATTTGTCGCCATGGTGTGATTTTACTTATTTAAATATTTTAATATGTGTGTGATAATTGTGTTAAACTAATGGGTGTTTAGTTTCATTTTAATTAGGTTTTGTGTTTTAAAATTAGAAATAAAAGAAAAAGAGTGCAAATTGGTTTAAAAATCGGATTGGGCCTGTTTTCTTTAAGAAATTTGAGGCCCAAAAGCATCCCAAGGCAGCCGGTCCAAGCGACCCATCTCCCAAGCCACCAAACGACATAGTTTGACACCAAAACTACGTCATTTCAAGGACAACCCATCTCAACCGTTCAAACCGGGTTGATCTGACGGCCACCGTCCCATCGCCCTTACCCATTACCTAACCCGACCCATTCCACCCAAAGACCAACCCAGTCTCACTTAACCAAACAATGTCGTTTCCGTTAAGTGAGAGATTCAGTCCATTGATCTCGACTAATCTAACGGCCAAGATCAAACCATCCACCCCGTATATAAGCCCTCATCTCGTACACCACCCCATATCCAAGCACCCCTCCCTCATCTTCGTCTCCCTCACAGACCCAAACCCCACGAAACCCTAGCTCCGCCCCCCTTTCCCCTCGCCATAAACCTGGCGGCAAGGATGCCGGTGACCACCATCTTAACACCCTAGGACCACCTCGACCCCCTAAACACAGATCCACTAGCCGTGGGTCTCGAATCTTCCCCCACCATCTCGAATCTTCATTTGAAGATTCGAGCCAGGCCTCGACCCATGCCATACCTACCCCAGATTCACACTAGACACTCCCCTGACCTCCCTCGTGACCAAACCAGGCTTGGTTTGGTCCGAATCCAACCAGGAAAACCTGAATCCCAAATCTGCCCTATAAAACCCTAGAAGCATTGAGTTCGATTTTTGTCCGTTTGAGCCAGAGGATTAGGGTCTAATGGACCTTAATCGGAGTGTTCTCAGTGAGAACACTTCGATTAAAGTTCGTTCAACCCCAAGAAAGGTTGATTCAAATCCGAGATAGGACCTTCTGATTTTTCAAGCCTTTGAGGTATTTTTTTTGTTTTCCTTTCCTTGTCAGTCCATTTTGTTGTTTTGTTAAATGTCTGTTCATATGTCCAAATGATTAGTTGATTTGTTTTGAATTTCTTTTTTTTTTTGTCGACTGTTCTGTCCTCGCCCGGACTTCTCATTTGATCGAATCTCTTTTGCTATTCATTGATGAGTGTATGTGTTTGACAGTGTAATCAATGGAAATAATACTCGGTCGATTAATTGGTTCCCAGGGTCATTTCTGGTTTTGACAGTGCAATCTGAAACCCCTGTTCAATATTGTTCGATTCTGATCATTAGCTATTGATTGTATGTGTTGTGATTCGCGTAGTTGATTCAATATATGTCTTCAATTAGTCTCAGCCTTGAATGGTAATAATTTGACTCATGTTATTCATTTTCTGTTGAAGCTTTGTTTGAATCCAATTAAAGAATTGAGTATAGATGCTTGTTAGTGTGTTTATTTGAATCAGAAATCACCTAAGGATTAGATAGCTGTTGGTGTTAGCAAGAATTACAGATTATAGTTCAATTTAATGGCATGTGTGCTCACTTTTGACTCTGGGCAGCATGTGTTTGGTCAGAAGTTAGGGGATTAGAATAATTGGACAGCATGTGCTGTCAGGATACATTCCTGCTGCCCATGTTTGGTTTAGTTTAATAAAATGATAAAGCATTTTAATAATGAAAAGAGTTTGTTGTCAGGGGAATCTCATGGGAGGGGTTTTATTTTCAAATGGTTGAGTGGAAAAACAGCAGGAGATGGGAGGGAGTTTGAATGGTTTAACAGGCTGTAGATGGTCTGATGCAAGGCTATAAAAGGAGAAGGGTCTCGATTAGTTAGAGGAGGTTTTTTTAGATATAAAAACAGTCCTAAAAAGAGAACAAATTCAGGTTTTGGTTGGCAACATAATTCCATCAGGCTTTGGTTTAGTGTGAAGTCTCAGTAGTCGATACTGTTTCTTTTTTGGTTTGACTCCAATTCGTTGAAACTTCCTATGCAATCTACTGGTCCAACCTTGGTTTGAGTTCGAGTCCATTTTGAGTTTTGCATGATGTTTGTTGCTACCTGGTTATCACAAATGTTTTCGGGTTTCGTTTGATTTGTTCCTGGTGTACTTTGTTACTATCACTGTTGCTGTATTTGTTGTTGTTGCTGCCATTCTTGTTGTTGCTGCTGCTGACTTCTCTGTATTCTTTTCTTCTGTTGTATTCAACATCCAAGTACACACTTTGAATCTCACACTGATGTAACAGTAACAATGAGTACGAATTGAAAGATGCAAAGGAGTTCAATTATTTGCTGCTGTAATTACAGCTTTATAAACGTTGTTAGATTCGTGTAATTTTAGTTTGTAGTTCAATAGCAAACTTATGAGGTAGCTTGTACTTAATTGGAACCTTAGTTTGTTTACGCTGTTTATTTAGTTGTTTTAGTTGACCGCATGACGTAGAGTGCACATGTGTTTAGTAAATTGATAGGTGAATCTCATCTCTATTCTTATTCTAAACACGTAAGGCATGCTGCTTCTAATTTGGCAAGTGACGCAATTTAGTTCTAAGTCATTTAAACTAACTCTATCAAATTGGATTTCGTTAGGCAGTCTATAGAACCATGTTCGAATCCCATTAGTAGTAGTTTCTAGTAGTTAATTCCCTTAATCTAGTTTAAATAAGTTAGTTAAATTCAACTCGAGAAACGTTTGGAGTAAGCTTAGCATTTCATCAAATCTTGTATGCAATTTCTCTTATCAAATTAAAAGCATGTTAACCCATGGAATAAGGCACGAAACAATTCCCGCCCCGTAAATAATTTATCAGATAATTAACAAGAATCCGGAGTTGGCCAAACATGTAACTCAATTAGTATGTATTTTTCTTTCTTCCATTTCTTAGAGACGAACATAATAGAAAATGTAGTCATTGTAGGCTAATCTTTTTAAAAAAAATAATGAGACAAGCCTCGCCAAATAAAAATTGCGGGGCCCTCAATAATCGATCATAATAAATACTTAGAATTTGGGATGGACTTGTTTAGTGAATTTCACTGCCTTCCCCAAAGATAATAACGCGTTAGACTCTTTAGGCGTGACTTAATTAATTTACATTCTTAAATTCGGGTGCGCATTTATGTGACCCAAATTCAAATCTCAACGGAGTCGAAATGTATTAACAACTACGGATGCATTGATTGTGACGTGGTTCGAGATGCATTTTCACGACGTTGCAATTTTATAAAAAATAAATGATAACAATAAAAGCGGTTTAAACTTAATAAAAGCACATAAGTCACAACATGTATTTAAATCAGATATTTAGCCATTATAACAATTTAAGCGATCGTGCTAGAACCACGGGATTCGGGGGTGCCTAGCACCTTCCCTCGAGTCAACAGAATTCCTTACTTAGAATTTCTGGTTCGCAGACTTCATTTGGAAAGTCGAATATTTTCCTAAATTTGGGATTCAAGATAAACCGGTGACTTGGGACACCAAAAGCCAAACCTTTCCCAAGTGGCGACTCTGAATTAAATAAATAATCCCATTTTGAATTTTGTCACTTAAATTGGAAAAACTCCCTCGCGCATCTACCCCTCGGGGTAGGCGCGCAAAAAGGAGGTGCGACAGCTCTGGCAACTCTGCTGGGGATTAGAACCCAGAACCTCCGGTTCAGGGTTCAAGAATTCGAGCTTAGAATAATTGTTATATTTGGCTTTATTATCTGATCTTTATTACATGTTTTGGCATAATGTGTTAAATGTTGTCTTTTACCGCTTTGATATTATCTGAACTATATATAAACTTTGCCGAAACCCTTCTCTCTTCACCTCCAGGGATGTGCTTACTGGTTGAGACTCCCTATTCTGTTAGTGTCAATACCCTGAAATAAAAAAGAGGCTCGGACAAGTTACGAAGCCGGATGGCCTTTTGGTTCCCGGTAAGTTGCCCCCTCCTCGACTCGAGTTGTCCGCTCGGGTACACAGTCTAGAACATATACCCAGGTTATAAACCTAGTATAACGAAACCTCATGCCGGATCCCTAGTAGGAACGCTTATTTGCATCACGTTGCATTTGACTTAGGGGACTCAACACAGGGGTTGGGTCCGTCTAGGACTAGCAACCTGAAATGAAAAGACCATTCTGATGCATCCTACTTGCTCTGTACATATATTTGTTTCGAACTTGCATGTTGACCGGTTTCTGAATCTCGGGAATGTTGGAAAATTGAAAAAAAAAAAGAGGGGAGATAATTACTTATTTTGGAAAAATAAAACCAATGTCCAAGTGGTGTCAAAATTTCGCCATAATTTTCTTTAAAAAAAAGAAAAAACAAAATTTGTCTTTTAGTTTGACTTATTAAAAATATATATAAAAAAAAACAAAAAAAAACTCCTTTTAATCACTTTCAAAATCCAAAATATATATATATATATATTTATTTAAAAGTTAAAAGTAAAGGGGAAAATTCAAAATTCAAAATTCAAAAAATGTTGTTTCTTTTGTAGTATCTCTTTTATAAATTCAGACTAATAGTCCAAATACTTCCTTAAAAAGATTTTTCTTTAGTCTTTATCTCTTTTCAAAATAAAAAAAAATATATATAAAATATAAAAATCCAGAAAAATATTTTTCTTTTCTTTAAAAGATTGTATTCAGAAGGGGTTTAGTTTATTTACTCTACGCTTGATCAAGCCCGAACTACGCAGGTTTGATTCTCGCAGGGTGCGAGATACATAGGCAACCCTCATCGGGTCCAACCTCCCCGTTTTCGGAAATAGCCAAAATATCAGAATTTTAATTTGTGAGTCGGGTGATGCCGTTTTTGTCAAGAATAGCCAAATGTTCCTGAAAGGGACGCCGGAAGGCTATCTTTGCATAAACAGCCATTTTAGTCATTTTTAAATTTTGACCAAATCGCCCAATGGCCTTAGGATCCTCGTCCCCGAGGATCTGCGAGGCCATGTTCCCAATATCGGGTCACCATTCCTAAAAAAAAATCAAGTGATGCTTTCGTTGTCAAAAAACAACCGAATGTTCCCGAAAGGGACGGCGGAAGGCTACCATTGCATAAACGGTCGTCTTTGGTCATCATTTTTGATTTTCGACCGGTTGATCCTCGCAGCCTTAAAATCTTCGTTCCTGAAGTGCTAAAAGGCCGCATTCGAAAACCGAGTCCATCATTTTACAAAAAAAAAAAAGAAAACATAGTTTTATTTTTTTTTGAGTCTAATGAAAGCTTTTCATTGGCATAATCACCTTAATAAATGTGCAGGATGAGCACGATACAAAACAAACCCTTTTCAATAATGACCAAGATCCCTTTCGAGTTGCGATTATGGTGGAATGATTTAGGCAGGGGGGGCAAGACAAAGTAAAGAAGTATCTGAAAGATCTCCCGGATTTACTAGACATTCAGCCTCGGGGTGATATTATCAGATCATTGGTCACTTGCTGGGATTCAGCACACAATGTATTTCATTTCTCGGACTTTGAGCTCACCCCGACATTGGAAGAAATAGCGGGATACATCGGAGGTGATGAAGCCCCGTTAAGGTTCAAGTACTTGATTGCACCTAGGGCCGTCACGGTACACCGGTTTCTGGATTTCCTAAAAATACCCCGAACATTTCACCATCCAGATCTTGCCAAAGGTTTCTGCAGTCTCCACCTCATATATGCTAGATACGGCCACGTGGGCGGGTTCAATAAGCCAGACTTCAAACTATGCAGTAGAGGTAACCAACAAAAGTGGGACGAACACAGGCTGGTAGCTTTTATGACAGCTTTTTTGGGTCTTATAGTGTTCCCAAGGAAAGACGGAAACATCGATCTAAAAGTAACTGGGGTCGTCAGTACTTTGCTCACCCAAGATAAAAGTACTCTGGCGCCTATGATTATGGCTGACATCTTCCGGGCTCTCACTGCTTGCCGAGCCAGGGGTGACTTTTTCGAAGGATGTAACCTATTGTTGCAAATGTGGATGACCGATCATTTATGCCACCGCTCCCCGCTCTTGGGTTACGGTTCGCCCGAGAAAACTTGTATTGGAGAATTCTACACAAGAATCAAAGGGTTTAGTCTACCCGAGGGAGTCACAGCTTGGACGTCATTTTTTCGAACTCTCACTGCCAACCAAATCCAGTGGATGCTCGGATGGTTGCCTGTTGAGGAAATCATATACATGCCGGCAACCAGGCCCCACTTTCTGTTGATGGGACTTAAAAGCATCCAACCTTATGCACCGTATCGGGTTTTGAGGCAACTTGGGAGGTATCAAGTAGTGCCGAAAGATGAAGACTTCAGTACCCAAGTGATTGAAATCAGTTCAGACAGTCGTTTCCCCGAAGAAAAAGTCCGCCAAATCTGGAGTGAGTGCCAACACCTGACAGCAAACACTTGTGTGATGGATACGGCTAAAGGGGAAGTTGCCCCGGGGTATCACGCTTGGTTTAGAGGTGACATATCCTGTAAGAGACCAGCTAAAAGACCTCATCTCAAAGATTTCGTTGAGTCATCCCAAGAGCAATGGAACTGGTTAGCAAACGAAAAGGGGTATCGGGCAGAGATCGGTGATTTGAAGCAACAGGTTGACAGTCTGAAATTCAATAACAGTATGCAAATCACTGCGGATCAAGGCGAAAAGAATAGATTGGCCCAAGAAAATGAAGAACTTAGGGCCCAAATTCAGAAATTGAGATTGGCTCTTGATAAACAACCAAGGAGTCGATCAGACGAGCAGTTGATAAAAGGGATGAAAAGTGAAGTCAGGGAATGGCGAGATGGTTTAGAAAAGTCTGAAAACGTCATGGCAGAGCTCAAGATATAGTGGGGTACAAGAGCAGATAAGCATCGCCGATACTTGAATCAATTGAAACGCAACCACGAGAAAACTGTTGCCGAAATGAAGAGAGAGATGGCTACACGTGAGGTTAAAGCAGTTAATCAGGCCGAGGATTTCCAAATTGAGAGCAGATACTGTTAAGACTTGTTGGCCCGGATGAAGGTAGAAGTACGGCAACTGAAGAATCAGCATATGCAGGATTCTCAGGTTTTAAAGATGTGCAGTGATCAGATAAAATGCTTGCTCATAGAGAAAAAGCAAACCAGAGATAAGATTAGGACCATTGCCCATGCCATCATCAAACGGTGTCTACGGTGTGAGAACATGACCAGCATTACCGTTCTCTCGGCAGTGATGGGTTATGTCAACAGATCATGCATGAGCTGGAATAACTTGAAAGGGATCTCACACCTAGGACCGCGGCGAGGCCGAACGATACCCCGCGGGCACCAATTTTCGAAACCTTAATGTATTCATAGGTCGAGTCTGTGTCTTAGCATCTTCTGTCCGTCTTTTCGCATCAAGGTGCATTAGTCTGTTTGAGTCTATGTTTATTTTCAAGGTTTGTTATTTTTCCTTTTTCAAAAATGTTGGTTGTAATAGATCATTTCAGTAATAAAATGTGTGCTTCTTTTACACTCATCTGTTTCGAACTACGTAATGATCTGATTCACGCGGCATCATGATACGTAGGCAATCCTCATCAGATCCGGTCACATTTTTAACTGCAAATATTGAAAACAGTAATAAAAAAAAGGGAACAAAGAGAAAGAAAGAAAAATGAAAAAAATAATAATAATAAAATAAAGGGGAAGCCTAAAAGGAAGTCGGAATGACGCATGCTTTCGTTGCAAACATGTAGGAATTCACTTAACTGTATAGGTGCATCATGCCCCAACGTGAGATTACCTATCTGTTATTTGTTTCGAACTAACCGTTCGTTTTTCGTTGAGTCCTTCCAGGTTTTAGAAAAGGCGGTTGGTTTGGTGAAAGTCTGGCCTCACATTCATACTTCACGAGGTCGAAAGGGAGTGTTCAATTACCTGTTGTTAAGTCAAGAGGGGGTACTCACACTTACTTCACAAGATCAAAGGGGAGCATAGAAATGTCTTCAGAAATTCCGTTGCCGACAATTCCTGTTTCCGAGGAGAGTTCGATCTCGGCCGTCCTCACGCCCGAATCCGCAACTGCGGAGGAAAATAGAATCCTGCGGCTCCGCATGTTGGAAATGCTGGATGACTAGAATAACGGAAAAGAGCCGCCAAGTGTTATCCCTGGTTTCCCTGAGTTGTTCTCCAGGACAAGTGGGACTTCCAACGTCCCCATAAGCTATCCGGCTACCCCATTCGGATACCCAGCCATTTCGTCCTTCTCTGCTGGATCACCCTCTGATTCTTATCCCCGGTTGTCAACAACAGACGTAGCTACGAACATATTCACTCCTCCTCCCTGTCCGATCGTGGCGCAACCCGCTACACACAAGCCAAATTTTGACTCATCCCCATTCACATTCCAAGCACCATCTTTCTCACTGGAACCAACTCGGTTCGCCACCAGCACCCATCCTCCACAGCCTCAATGCGAATTTGTACCTAGGCAGGATTAAAACCCTAAAACTGCTGAACAAGATGAGAAGGCAAAAAGAATGAGGAGCCTTGAGCAGAGTTTGAAAAACATGCAAGGTTTAAGCGGACAGAAGAGTGTCTCATATACCGATCTGTGCATGTTCCCTCACGTGCACCTACCCATGGGTTTCAAAACCCCAAAGTTTGAGAATTACGACGGGCACGGTGACCCCATTGCTCATCTCAAGAAATATTGCAACCAATTGCGGGGAGCCGGCGGCAAAGAGGAATTGCTAATGGCGTATTTCGGGGAAAGTCTGGTAGGAATAGCCTCAGAATGGTATATGGACCAAGACATATCTCGATGGCATATATGGGATGATCTCGCCAAAGATTTTGTAAGACAATTCCAGTATAACATCGACATTGCACCAGACCGAAATTCTCTGTCAAACTTGAAGAAGAAACCTTCAGAAAGCTTCAGAGAATATGCTATTAAATGGCGCGAGCAGGCATCGAGGGTAAAACCTCCCATGGATGAGATAGAAATGGTCACTACTTTTCTCCAGGCTCAAGAATCAGACTATTTCCAGAATATGATGTCAGCCATGGGAAAGCCTTTCGCGGAAGCAATCAAGATCGGGGAGATGGTGGAGAACGGTTTAAAAACGGGTAGAATCTTAAGTCATGCAGCCATAAGGGCAACCTCCCAAGCCGTCCAAAGCAGGTCCGGAGGAATGGCAAGAGGAAAGAAAAAGGAAGAAACGTCCATGGCAGCATCAGAAGCAAGGGAATATCGTAATCCCAGGCCCCGTTTTCCAGAAAGAACCCTACAACACTACTACCCCCACCAAAATGTGACATATGCTCCTCAACCCTACATGGTCATGAATACCCAGCCCTATGTCCATCCGCCGCAGCAACCCAATCGAGGCCAAGCTCCACCTCCCAGAAATCAGCCTCCCTACCGCAACCACTATAATCCACAGCCTCCTCAAAATAACTTTCGCCCTCAGGAACCACCTAGAAGACGGACTTTCACACCCATCGGTGAACCATATTCTACTTTGTTCCCAAAGCTAGTCCAGTTGGGTTTCCGGCAGCCAGTCCCTCAGACAAGGCACAATCCGGCATCACCTACTTACCAAGCCGGTGTTAGGTGCGCCTATCACTCAGGAGCGGAAGGGCACGATACAAATGACTGTTGGGCTTTGAGAAGGGTAGTCGAGAATTTAATAGAGCAGGGGAAAATAGTACTAAGGGACGAGGAGGTCCCAAATATGACTAACAATCTGTTGCCTGCTCACAATAACGGGCCGCTGATTGGAATGATCTGCAAGGAATGACGGTGCCTGTAAGGAATGAAGTTCTTTACATTCCACGAGGTCGAACAGAGAAACCGCAAAGTTTCGAAGTCAAAAGGGCAAAACCAATGTACGTAGCAAAAGGGTCCTATGTGGTCCGGGGGACGATTCAACCACCTCGGCTGAATGAGCCAGTGGTTATCGGACGCGTGCCACAAAAGCCAATGACAAACCCATCATCAGTACCGTGGAACTATCAAAGGACGTTGGTTACGTACAAAGGTAGAGAAGTCACGGGAGAACTTCCGGGAAATACTTTCATTGGAAGGTATTCGAATACTCAAGAGTTAAACAACGCCACACGGAGACGCTTCCTACCAAAGAAGCATGTAAGCGTTGAAGAAGCAGAAGTTTTCTTCCAAAAGATGAAAATGCCAGACTACGAAGTGGTAGATCAACTACGCAAGTGCCCTGAGCAAGTGTCCATGCTATCTCTGCTGATGAGGTCGGCCGAACACCAAAAGATCTTGCTCAAGACCCTGAACGAAGCATACGTACCAGTTGAAACCTCAGTCGAACAACTGGAACGAATGACGGAGAGGTTCGCCGTTAACCAGGTTTGTTTCAGCAAGAACGACTTACCTCCAGAGGGAGCAGCTCACAACAAAGCCTTACATCTGACAGTTAAATGCGAAGACTACTACGTCAAGCGGGTAATGTTGAATGGAGGTTCAGGTGTTGACATTTGTCCGCTCTCAACGCTACAGAGAATGGAAATTGGGACCGGAAGAATCCGCCCCAATAATGTCTGCGTAAGGGCTTTTGATGGTGTCAAGAGGGACACCCTCGGGGAAATAGACTTGGTGTTGACTATAGGACCAGTGGAGTTTGAAATAACTTTCCAGGTGCTTGACATGGATACGTCCTACAATTTTCTCCTCGGCAGACCTTGGATTCATGCGGCAGGGGCTGTACCTTCCACTCTTCACCAAATGGTGAAGTTTGAGTACAAAGATCGGGAAATTGTGGTCCACAGAGAAGACGAACAGTCTATTTATCCGGACTCATCCATCCCATATCTTGAACCAAGGGAATAGAGCGAGCACACGGTTTATCAGGCTTTCGAAGTTGTGCTAGCAGAGCAGTATGAAGAGAGAAGACCTTGTCCCCAACCTTTCTTGTCTAACGCCTCAATCATGGTGGCTAAAGAGATGATCCGGCATGGATTCAGGCCAGGGAAAGGGCTCGGACAAATATTGCAAGGAATAACGGAACCCATCACCTTGCCTTCCACCAACAAACTTTTTGGGATAGGTTTTCAACCCACTCCAAAAGATGAAGAGTGGGCAAAGAAGAGGAAAAATAAGGGTTGGAAACTGCCTTGGCCATTGCCGGATTTATATGAAACTTTCGTCTGACCAAAATACACCGAAGAAGAAGACAATGAGGTTTTCACGGCCGAAGCGATCGAGGAGATATGTGGGGCAATGAGAGAAATGCTCTACGAAGCTCACATGGTTCAACCAGGAGAAGGCACAAGCACCGCTGAGATGCTATATGTGGGGCCAAACGCCAAGCTTCGAAACTGGGAGGCCACGTCATTCCCTACTAGACAGGAGTCCGGGTTGACCTGTCCTGCCACCCTTCCTGCATCACGAGTTATCCCCAGGATATAACTTGGATGTTATTTTCCTTTCAATTGTTGTTTTGAATTCCTAAGTTATAAACATTGTTATCTTCCAAATTCCAAGAAAATAAAAATCATTGTTTCCTCATTTTTCCTTTGTTCTGATTTTTGTTATTTTTCCTTTATCTTTTTTTTCAGTTATAATAATGCGGCTTTAAATAATATGACATGCTTGCGGACTTCACGCCCAGATCACAACGAGCTATTTAATTGTGAAATAATGAACCAAGAACCAGAATATGATGAAGAAGAGGCTTTTAGGGAAATAAACCGAGAATTGGAACACTTTGAGAATAAACCTAAGCCGAATCTGAATGACACTGAACCGGTTAATTTGGGAACTCCTGAAGAAATCCGAAAGACCAAAATAAGCATTCACACGGACGAGAAAACGCGAGACGCGATAATTCAACTCCTTTTTTTAATTTAAAGATGTGTTTGCTTGGTCATACGATGACAAGCCAGGACTAGGTGTTGATCTGGTGGTGCATAAATTGCCAATCCACCCTGATTGTCCTCCAGTTCAACAAAAGCAAAGAAAGTTCAAAACTGATGTCAGTGACAAAATTAAAGAAGAGATCACCAAGCAACTGAAAACGGGAGTAATTCGGGTAGTCCAGTACACCACGTGGTTGGCGAATGTAGTTCCAGTGCCGAAAAAAGATGGGAAGACTCGGGTATGTGTGGATTATCGAGACTTGAATAGGGCGAGTCCCAAAGACAATTTCCCATTGCCCAACATCCACATCATTGTTGATAATTGCGCCAAACATGAGATATAGTCTTCCGTAGATTGTTACGCTGGGTATCATCAGGTGTTGATGGATGAAGAAGACGCCAAGAAGACTGCATTCACTACGCCTTGGGGCACTTACTGTTATCGGGTTATGCCATTTGGTCTGAAGAATGCTGGGGCAACTTACATGAGGGCCATGACTGACATTTTTCATGACATGATGCATTAAGAAATAGAGGTGTATGTGGACGACGTGATAGTCAAGTCCAGGACACAGGACAATCACATCCAAGATTTGAGGAAATTTTTTGAGAGACTGAGGAAGTACGACTTAAAGCTGAACCCAGCCAAATGCGCTTTCAGAGTCCCATCGGGCAAGCTTTTGGGTTTCATAGTAAGCAGGAGAAGTATCGAATTAGATCCAACAAAGATAAAATCTATTAGAGATATACCTCCCCCAAGAACGAAGAAAGACGTGATGAGTTTGTTGGGCAGGTTAAACTATATCAGTCGATTCATTACCCAGCTGACTAGCACGTGTGAGTCCATATTTAAGCTATTGAGGAAAGATGCAACGATCAAATGGACGGCTGAGTGTCAAGAAGCTTTTGACAAAATCAAAGAATATCTTTCAAATCCCCCAGTTTTGGTCCCGCCAGAGCCAGAGAGGCCATTGTTCTTGTATCTGACAGTCTTGGAAAATTCTTTCGGTTGCGTCCTCGGGCAACATGACATAACCAGAAAGAAGGAACAAGCGATCTACTACTTGAGAAAGAAATTCACCGGCTACGAGGCCAAGTACACTCTGCTAGAAAGAACGTGTTGTGCTTTGACGTGGGTTGCTCAAAAGTTGAGACATTATCTCCAAGCTCACACTACTTACCTCATAAGCAGGCTGGATCCTTTGAAGTACATATTTCATAAACCAATGCCTACTGGAAGACTAGCCAAGTGGCAAATCTTGCTTACTGAATTTGACATAGTCTATGTCACCCGCACGGCAATGAAAGCCCAGGCGTTAGCCGATCATTTGGCCGAAAACCCGGTTGATGAAGAATACCAACCGTTGAGTACTTATTTTCCGGATGAAGAAATAAACACCGTAGAAGTAGTCTCAGAAAAAGCTCATGTTTGGAAGATGTTCTTTGATGGGGCCGTAAACGCCAAAGGTATAGGAATCGGGGCAATTTTGATCTCGCCCTCTGGTCAGCATTATCCTGCTACAGCTAGACTGCGCTTCTTTTGCACGAACAATACAGCTGAGTATGAAGCCTGCATCATGGGCATGCATATGGCGATAGATCAGGATGTCGAAGATTTATTGATTATGGGAGATTCTGACCTGATTATCCGGCAAGCCCAAGGTGAATGGGAAACTCGGGATATCAAGCTTATTCTTTACCGACAGCACGTGGAGGACCTCGGCAAGCGTTTTAAAATAATAGAGTTTAGGTATATCCCGCGGTGTCACAATGAACTAGTAGATGCACTTGCTACCTTGGCTTCAATGCTACCCTACCCAGGCAACGCCCACGTCGATCCCTTGGAGATCCAAATCAGGGAAAGACACGGTTACTGCAACGTAATCGAGGCGGGATCGTGTACACAGCCATGGTACCATGATATCAAGAGGTTCTTAAAGACACAAGAATACCCCGAACATGCTACCGGAGATCAGAAGAGGACTATCAGGCGGCATGCAGGAGGTTTCTTTTTGAGCGGCGAGGTATTGTATAAAAGGACCCCGGACCTCAATCTGCTAAGATGTGTTGACGCCGAGGAGGCGGGAAGGATCATGTACGAAGTACACGCAGGAGTGTGCGGGCCCCATATGAACGGGTATGTTTTGGCAAAGAAAATCCTTCGAGCAGGTTATTACTGGATGACCATGGAAAAGGACAGTTTCAGCTTCGTTCGAAAGTGTCATCAGTGTCAGGTGCACGGTGATTTGATTCATGCACCTCCCACGGAATTGCATCCCATGTCTGTGCCTTGGCCATTTGTTGCCTGGGGCATGGACGTCATTGGTCCGATCGAGCCAAAGGCCTCAAATGGACACAGATTTATATTGGTTGCTATAGACTACTTCACAGAATGGGTGGAAGCTGTCACTCTCAAGTCGGTCACTAAAAAGGCTGTAGTGGATTTTGTGCATTCAAATCTTATTTGTCATTTTGGTATTCCTGCAACTATCATCACGGACAATGCGGCAAACCTGAATAGTCATTTGATGGGGGATGTATGCGAATAGTTCAAAATAACGCATAGGAATTCCACTCCTTATCGGCCTAAGGCCAATGGCGCTGTGGAAGCAGCAAACAAGAACATCAAGAAGATTTTGAGGAAGACGGTCCAAAGTTCCCGACAGTGGCATGAACAGTTACCCTTTGCATTGTTGGGATATCGCACTATGGTACGCACGTCAGTAGGAGCAACCCCTTATCTTTTGGTTTATGGGACCGAGGCTGTGATACCAGCAGAGGTAGAAATTCCTTCGCTTCGAACCATTGTCGAAGCAGAAATTGAAGATAGCGAGTGGGTTAAGACTCGATTGGAGCAGTTTACTTTGATTGACGAGAAACGAATGGCTGCGGTTTGTCACGGGCAATTGTACCAACGAAGAATGGCCCGTTCTTACAACAAGAAAGTCCGACCCAGGAATTTTGAAGTGGGTCAACTGGTATTGAGGCGCATTCTGCCCCATCACCAGGAAGCGAAAGGAAAATTTGCTCCAAATTGGAAAGGCCCATACATCATCAGGAAGATATTGCCGAGAGGAGCGTTGTATCTGGGTGATATCGAAGGAAATGATCCTGAAACAGCAGTGAATGCGGATGTAGTCAAAAGGTACTATGTCTGAGTTATACTCCAGTTGGTCCTAACACATTTTGAAATGACGAAGGTTTTATTCCCACTACCCCAAACACTATCAACTCTCTCTACAAGCCCTTTGAGCTGGTTACATTTCTTTGGCTACCTATCAAAAAAAAAACATAGATGAGGCCTGAACTACGTCTGACTTGATTCCGAAAGGATACGTAGGTAGCCTCTCTTTGAGGTTCAGTCACACCAAAATAAAATCCAATTTACCCTGAGATTGCAACCGGGGCACATCAAATGGCTTAGAAGTTGTAGTTTCATCTACCATTCTTTTACCAAGCACAAGTCCTTCGGATCAATTACCAAAGGTAGGGGAGCCGAGAGATATCACGATTGGAGGCCGGTACATTCAGAATTGAGAGAAATAAAACGAGAGAGTCTTGTCGGTGAAAACCTTCGGGTACCGTAAGGCGACGGGAGTAGAGAAACCAAAAATGAGAGAGCTTGTTTGGTAAAAACTCGCAAAGAGTGCTATCAAGCGACAACAAGAAGAGAAATGAGAGAGGTCAACTAGCGAAAACCCGCAAAGGGCGATGTCGGCCGAAAGGATGACTCCACCTCAGGAAGTCTTGGAAAAGTTCCATCGGTTTAGAAATATAGATCCATTTTGGTTCATGAGGAAATGCAAGTTCATTGAAGGTCAGGCGTCCAGTCCAAAAAGCATGTCATGTCAATTTAAAGCCAGCATGTTTCCATCAGATAAGTCCTTCCTGTCTCGAAAGAGACACTTCTCTTCTAAAATTTGCTTTCTTCGTTTTTTGTTTTACTTTTCTTTGAATCCCTTTCATTTTTAACCCCAAGTTCCAGATATACGGGAAAGAATAGGTGGCAGGACCGGTTTCACGGAGTTCCGTTTCGTAAGAAGAAAATACCCCGCTTCAGTGGTACGTTTGTCCAAACCCGATGGATCATGATGTTGGCTGCATTCGAAGTAGAGCCACATAAAAAAAAATAAAAAAAATCCCCACAGGGTTTCCCTTTGTACAAATCCCCACAAGGCCTCCCTTTGTAAAAATTCCCCAAAGAGTCTGCCCCAGCAAATCCCCAGCGAGTCTGCTTTGTAAAAATCCCCACAGAGCCTCCTTTAGACAAATCCCCACATGGGTCTCCCCTTGTAAAAATCCCCACAGAGCCTCCCCAATAAAAATCCCCACTAAGAATCCCCAAGCAGAATGGGATGGAAGAACCAAAGCCTTACACGGGCAAATCATCACAGAATCTGGAAATGCGAGTCTGAGCAATCTAAAAGGGTTTCGCCTGTGAATCCAATCAACGGCAGAGTTTCTCAACAGGAATAAGGACGCAACAAAGTAACTGGAACAATCAAGGTCACCGAACCAACCGCCATTTCCGAACTGACAATTGTTCTTTGTTTGGAAAATTGAAACAGGTGTGACCCAAAGCAACCGCACAAGAAGTAGTTTGTCTCCCAAAAAGAAAAGAAATTCATGGGTACAAGAAATGGCTTGGCAATAAGGAATCCACTCAAAAGGGGAGTTTCCCCAAAATTCTCTTTTACATTTTACTAAAAGAAGAAAACTCAAAAAAGTGGGTCAGATAGAATCACCGAGCATTTTTCTGTTAGCCAGCATTAGGGCTCCAACCCTGAATTGGGCATTTTCCATTTAGCCAGCATTAGGGCTCCAACCCTGAACTGAGCATTTTTCCATTTAGCCAGCATTAGGGCTCTAACCCTGAACTAAGCATTTTTCTGTTAGCCAGCATTAGGGCTCCAACCCTGAACTGAGCATTCTCCATTTAGTCAGCATTAGGGCTCCAACCCTGAACTGAGCATTTTTCTGTTAGCCAGCATTAGGGCTCCAACCCTGAACTGAGCATTTTCCATTTAGCCAGCATTAGGGCTCCAACCCTGAACTGAGCATTTTTTCATTTAGCCAGCATTAGGGCTCCAACCCTGAACTGAGCATTTTTCTGTTAGCCAGCATTAGGGCTCCAACCCTGAACTAAGCATTCTCCATTTAGCCAGCATTAGGGCTCCAACCCTGAACTGAGCATTTTTCTGTTAGCCAGCATTAGGGCTCCAACCCTGAACTGAGCATTTTCTATTTAGCCAGCATTAGGGCTCCAACCCTGAACTGAGCATTTCCCTGTTAGCCAGCATTAGGGCTCTAACCCTGAACTGAGCATTTTTCTGTTAGCCAGCATTAGGGCTCCAACCCTGAACTGAGCATTTTTCTGTTAGCCAGCATTAGGGCTCCAACCCTGAACTGAGCATTTTTCTATTAGCCAGCATTAGGGCTCTTTCTGTTAGCCAGCATTAGGGCTCCAACCCTGAACTGAGCATTTTTCTGTTAGCCAACATTAGGGCTCCAACCCTGAACTGAGCATTTTTCTGTTAGCCAGCATTAGGGCTCCAACCCTGAACTGAGCATTTTATCTGTTAGCCAGCATTAGGGCTCCAACCCTGAACTGAGCATTTTCTGTTAGCCAGCATTAGGGCTCCAACCCTAAACTGAGCATTTTTCTGTTAGCCAGCATTAGGGCTACAACCCTGAACTGAGCATTTTTCTGTTAGCCAGTATTAGGGCTCCAACCCTGAACTGAGCACTTTTCTGTTAGCCAGCATTAGGGCTCCAACTCTGAACTGAGTATTTTTCTGTTAGCCAGCATTAGGGCTCCAACCCTGAACTGAGCATTTTCCATTTAGCCAGCATTAGGGCTTCAACCCTGAACTGAGCATTTTTCTGTTAGCCAGCATTAGGGCTCCAACCCTGAACTAAGCATTTTTCCATTTAGCCAGCATTAGGGCTTCAACCCTGAACTGATCATTTTTCTGTTAGCCAGCATTAGGGCTCCAACCCTGAACTGAGTATTTTTCTGTTAGCCAGCATTATGGCTCCAACCCTGAATTGAGTATTTTTCTGTTAGCCAGCATTAGGGCTCCAACCCTGAACTGAGCATTTTCCATTTAGCCAGCATTAGGGATCCAATCCCTGAACTGAGCGCTTTTATCTTATGACGACATCAGGACTCCAATCCCTGAGTTGCGTTTTGTAGACTAGAGTTTTCCAATCCCCCCATCAATTCTGTAAGTTGTTATGGCGATTAATTCACGAAATTTTCCTAGTAAAACTGTAGCAGAAAAATTTCGTTCGTTTGTTTTGTTTGTCTCAGCAGGTCTGACCTCGAGGCGCATAGATCGAGACGACCTACGGGATGAGTCTCAATCCAGAATAAAGAAAAGAAGAAAAGGACAAAAAGAAGATGTTCCGAGATATTGGAACGAACAAAGGGCGGATCGCTCCAAATTTGATCAAGGTCCCGAGTGTCGCCAATCCCGTCTCACTCAATATCGCAGAAATAAACAGGCGCCTACAACTTGCAAGCATCAAGATTAGGATCGAAGTCTACAAGCAGAATCAGCTAAGACCCAAGATCAAGTTGCAAAAGAATTATAGATAGGAATCTTGTAACTAGCGATTGACAGGTATAAATAGTTAGTTCAGTTTCAATTTCCTTTGGTTGTAATAAGGCGGTCGGTAAGCAGTAGCGGCAACAGCAGCAGCAGTAACAGCAAATATTGCAATCCCATGGTAGTCCCAGCTACCAAAGTTTTCCGAACTACATTGACCTGATTCCTGTTTAGCCCAGGATATGTAGGAAATCTTTGAAGTGAAGACTCGGTCAAATCTTTCAAAATGTGCTTCACACGGAGTATTCCAATAGGCAAAAATCGCTCATATCCACTCACTTTATCTTTGCACGAAAACCCTTCGTGTTTTCGCACAAAGAGGGGCAGCTGTGAGCACGTGATTTTTGTTTACGCGACAATCACTCCAAAAGAAATCAAAAAATAATAACAAATGGTCTCGCTGTACAATTTTTGGAATTTACGTGACATTTTTGGTAGTTATTTGTGGTTTTGTCCATTCTTATTTAGTCTTATCAAACAAAAATACAAAAAATATATGTCGTGTGTAATTAAACCATAATTCGGTTATTAAAAGGAAAATCACAAAAAATATGCATCTTTTATTCTATTTGTCGCCATGGTGTGATTTTACTTATTTAAATATTTTAATATGTGTGTGATAATTGTGTTAAATTAATGGGTGTTTAGTTTCATTTTAATTAGGTTTTGTATTTTAAAATTAGAAATAAAAGAAAAAGAGTGCAAATTGGTTTAAAAATCGGATTGGGCCTGTTTTCTTTAAGAAAATTTGAGGCCCAAAAGCAGACCAAGGCAGCCGGTCCAAGCGACCCATCTCCCAGGCCACCAAACGACATAGTTTGACACCAAAACTACGTCGTTTCAAGGACAACCCATCTCAGTCGTTCAAACCGGGTTGATCTGACGGCCATCGTCCCATCGCCCTTACCCATTACCTAACCCGACCCATTCCACCCAAAGACCAACCCGGTCTCACTTAACCAAATGATGTCGTTTCCGTTAAGTGAGAGATCCAGGCCGTTGATCTCGACTGATCTAACGGCCAAGATCAAACCATCCACCCCGTATATAAGCCCTCATCTCGTACCCCGCCCCCTATCCAAGCACCCCTCCCTCATCTTCGTCTCCCTCACAGACCCAAACCCCACGAAACCCTAGCGCCGCCCCCCTTTCCCCTCGCCATAAACCCGGCGACAAGGATGCCGGTGACCACCATCTTAACACCCTAGGACTACCTTGACCCCCTGAACACAGATCCACTAGCCGTGGGTCTCGAATCTTCCCCCACCATCTCGAATCTTCATTTGAAGATTCGAGCCAAGCCTCGACCCATGCCAGACCTACCCCAGATTCACACTAGACACTCCCTGACCTCTCTCGTGACCAAACCAGGCTTGGTTTGGTCCGAATCCAACCAGGAAAACCTGAATCCCAAATCTGCCCTAAAAAACCCTAGAAGCCCTGAGTTCGATTTTTGTCCGTTTGAGCCAGAGGATTAGGGTCTAATGGACCTTAATCGGAGTGTTCTCAGTGAGAACACTTCGATTAAAGTTCGTTCAACCCCAAGAAAGGTCGATTCAAATCCGAGATAGAACCTTCTGATTTTTCAAGCCTTTGAGGTATTTTTTTTGTTTTCCTTTTCCTTGTCAGTCCATTTTGTTGTTTTGTTAAATGTCTGTTCATATGTCCAAATGATTAGTTGATTTGTTTTGAATTTCTTTTTTTTGTGTGTCGACTGTTCTGTCCTCTCCCGGACTTCTTATTTGATCTAATCTCTTTTGCTATTCATTGATGAGTGTATGTGTTTGACAGTGTAATCAATGGAAATAATACTCGATCGATTAATTGGTTCCCAGGGTCATTTCTGGTTTTGATAGTGCAATCTGAAACCCCTGTTCAATACTGTTCGATTCTGATCATTAGCTATTGATTGTATGTGTTGTGATTCGCGTAGTCAATTCAATATATGTCGTCAATTAGTCTCAGCCTTGAATGGTAATAATTTGACTCATGTTATTCATTTTCTGCTGAAGCTTTGTTTGAATCCAATTAAAGAATTGAGTATAGCTGCTTGTTAGTGTGTTTATTTGAATCAGAAATCATTTAAGGATTGGATAGTTGTTGGTGTTAGCAATAATTACAGATTATAGTTCAATTTAATAGCATGTGTGCTCACTTTTGACTCTGGGCAGCATGTGTTTGGTCAGAAGTTAGGGGATTAGAATAATTGGACAGCATGTGCTGTCAGGATACATTCCTGCTGCCCATGTTTGGTTTAGTTTAATAAAATGATAAAGCATTTTAATAATGAAAAGAGTTTGTTGTCAGGGGAATCTCATGGGAGGGGTTTTTTTTCAAATGGTTGAGTGGAAAAACAGCAGGAGATGGGAGGGAGTTTGAATGGTTTAACAGGCTGTAGATGGTCTGATGCAAGGCTATAAAAGGAGAAGGGTCTCGATTAGTTAGAGGAGGTTTTTTTAGATATAAAAACAGTCCTAAAAAGAGAACAAATTCAGTTTTTGGTTGGCAACATAATTCCATCAGGCTTTGGTTTAGTGTGAAGTCTCAGTAGTCGATACTGTTTCTTTTTTGGTTTGACTCCAATTCGTTGAAACTTCCTATGCAATCTACTTGTCCAACCTTGGTTTGAGTTCGAGTCCATTTTGAGTTTTGCATGCTGTTTGTTGCTACCTGGTTATCACAAATGTTTTCGGGTTTCGTTTGAGTTGTTCCTGGTGCACTTTGTTACTGTCACTACTGTTGTATTTGTTGTTGTTGCTGCCATTCTTGTTGCTGCTGCTGCTGACTTCTCTGTATTCTTTTCTTCTGTTGTATTCAACATCCAAGTACACACTTTGAATCTCACACTGATGTAACAGTAACAATGAGTACGAATTGAAAGATGCAAAGGAGTTCAATTATTTGCTGCTGTAATTACAGCTTTATAAACGTTGTTAGATTCGTGTAATTTTAGTTTGTAGTTCAATAGCAAACTTATGAGGTAGCTTGTACTTAATTGGAACCTTAGTTTGTTTACGCTGTTTATTTAGTTGTTTTAGTTGACCGCATGACGTAGAGTGCACATGTGTTTAGTAAATTGATAGGTGAATCTCATCTCTATTCTTATTCTAAACACGTAAGGCATGCTGCTTCTAATTTGGCAAGTGACGCAATTTAGTTCTAAGTCATTTAAACTAACTCTATCAAATTGGATTTCGTTAGGCAGTCTATAGAACCATGTTCGAATCCCATTAGTAGTAGTTTCTAGTAGTTAATTCCCTTAATCTAGTTTAAATAAGTTAGTTAAATTCAACTCGAGAAACGTTTGGAGTAAGCTTAGCATTTCATCAAATCTTGTATGCAATTTCTCTTATCAAATTAAAAGCATGTTAACCCATGGAATAAGGCACGAAACAATTCCCGCCCCGTAAATAATTTATCAGATAATTAACAAGAATCCGGAGTTGGCCAAACATGTAACTCAATTAGTATGTATTTTTCTTTCTTCCATTTCTTAGAGACGAACATAATAGAAAATGTAGTCATTGTAGGCTAATCTTTTTAAAAAAAATAATGAGACAAGCCTCGCCAAATAAAAATTGCGGGGCCCTCAATAATCGATCATAATAAATACTTAGAATTTGGGATGGACTTGTTTAGTGAATTTCACTGCCTTCCCCAAAGATAATAACGCGTTAGACTCTTTAGGCGTGACTTAATTAATTTACATTCTTAAATTCGGGTGCGCATTTATGTGACCCAAATTCAAATCTCAACGGAGTCGAAATGTATTAAAAACTACGGATGCATTGATTGTGACGTGGTTCGAGATGCATTTTCACGATGTTGCAATTTTATAAAAAATAAATGATAACAATAAAAGCGGTTTAAACTTAATAAAAGCACATAAGTCACAACATGTATTTAAATCAGATATTTAGCCATTATAACAATTTAAGCGATCGTGCTAGAACCACGGGATTCGGGGGTGCCTAACACCTTCCCTCGGGTCAACAGAATTCCTTACTTAGAATTTCTGGTTCGCAGACTTCATTTGGAAAGTCGAATATTTTCCTCGATTTGGGAGTCAAGATAAACCGGTGACTTGGGACACCAAAAGCCAAACATTTCCCAAGTGGCGACTCTGAATTAAATAAATAATCCCATTTCGAATTTTGTCACTTAAATTGGTAAAACTCCCTCGCGCATCTATCCCTCGGGGTAGGCGCACAAAAAGGAGGTGTGACAATAGTGGAAGTCGAGCGGGAAGAGTATTTGGGTGTTACTCGGTGAATGGCATATCGGTTATGCCCTTTCGGGTTTGTGTGGTGTATGTTATTTGCTTCACTGTGGGTATGATGATTTGCTTTGGTTCCAAATATCAAATTGCGTGTGGTTGTCGATTTCGAGCATAGTGACCTGAGGTGTTTCCTGTGGAGCAATGTTTGGATAGGATCGCACATCGCAGCGAAGTTATGTGGGGGTATGACCTTGCAGGTTAGATTCGTGTGTTCTGTTCTTATGATGTGAGATGGGTTCTCATCCTTGTGTTGTGGTGGTATTGGTGAGCTTGAGGTACAACTCTTTCATTTGAGTCATTTTCATGATTTGAGTATGTTCGGAATGTTGCTTATTGGTGCGCGTATTGCGCAAGTTGTGGCTTAGGCCTGTATTGATGTGTCATGTCACCAGAGTAGTGTGTTGGATTAGATGAGATCGTTGGGATCATTAATGGATATGAACGGGTTCGATTTCAGCATGTTGGAAGGATAATATCGAGTTTCGGCTCAGAAATTTGCTATGATCTTTACCAAAGGAGAAGTGGCTTTAGGAATGGTTGATCTGAGAAATCATTGTGGCGTACTAGTGTTTTATTTATCATTGGCAGTACATGAAAGTGTTGGAATGAGACTTTAGTTGATAAGAGATTATCTACCGGTATTCGATTGTTGTGTGCAGCTGCGGTGAATAGAAGTTATTGCTACAAACGTTTTAGTTATGTGGTACATCATGTAATAGCACCTGAAGTTGCAGGCATGGGGTATTACAACTAGTTCAGGTTCATTCAGAGTAGAGATATGAGATTCTGATCTTGTGGATGATTTCAGAAGTGGAAATGTGATTTATGGTTTATGGGCTAGGTTGGGTTGTGAAATTTCAGTTACATTGTATTATTGGACCTATATGAGATAGGGTGACATGAGATCACCCCCGGGTATATGCATGGTAAGGCTATTCAGCGATTGGTTGGCTTTTGGAACAACTTTGGGCACGTTCGAGGACGAACGTATGTTTAAGTGGGGGAGGATGTAATGACTCGATCGGTCATTTTGAGCTTTTGCACTTGGCTCACCAGTTCTCGAGCATGACTTGTCCCGTGTGATGTATTATGACTCATGTAAATTGTTGGTTTTGGTTTTCAGGTTAATCGGCATGAAATTTGGAAGAACAGTTCTCAGTTTGAAGCTTGTAAGTTGAAAGGTTTGACCAAGATTTGACTTGTTTGTAAATGATCTCGGATCAGAATTTTTATGATTTGGTTAGCTCTGTTAGGTGATTTGGGACTTTGGAGCGTGATCGGAATGAATTTTGGAAGTCCGTGGAAAGTTTAGCCTTGAATTGGCGAAATTAATCTTTCGGTGTTTCACGGTTGATAGGTGAGATTTTGATATAGAGGTCAGAATGGAATTTCGGAAGTTGTAGTAGTTCCGTTGTGTCATTCGGGATGTGTGTGCAAAATTTTAGGTCATTCGGACGTGGTTTGGTTGGGTTTTTGATCAAAAGCGAAATTCGGAAGATTTTAGAAAGTTTGGCTTGAATCCGATGTGTTTTGGGTGATTTAATATTGTTTGAGGTGTTTTGATGATTGGAACAAGTTTGAATAAGGTATTGGGATATGTTTGTGCTGTTAGTTGAGGTCCCGGGGGCCTCAGGGTGATATGGGATGGTTAACGGAGAAGTTTGGATTGTATTGCAGCTGCTGAAGTTTTGCTGCTTCTAGTGTTATCGCACCTGCGGTTTGGGGACCGTAGGTGCGGCGCGGCATATGCGATGGAATGGCTGCAGAAGCGGATCGTGGAAGAATGTCGGGGACTGCAGAAGCGGTCGGGATGGCCGCATCTGCAGAGTCGTAGATGCGGAGGATTTATCACAGAAGCGAAAAGTGGCTAGGTGAGCTGAGACCGCAGAAGCGGTAAGGAGACCTCATCTGCGATGTCGCAGATACGGAAATATGGTTGCAAATGCGGTTTAGGCTAGATTAGTGATTTCCGCAAAAGTGGAAGATCTAACCGCAAATGTGGTACCGTAGATGCGGTTGAAGGGCCGCAGATGCGGAAAGGTCTGTGCAAAACATATAAGTTATTTCATTTCGCAAAATTGAGTTATTCCACCATTGTTGACTTCGGCCTTGGAGCTTTTTGGGCGATTTGGAAGAGGAATTTCAAGGAAACTTCATTGAGGTAAGGAATTTGGACCTAAAACTCATTCCTATACTATTATTTCATGGATTAGAGCTAGAAATTTGTGGAAATCAAAGGTTAAAATGGGGGATTAGGGCTTGAGCTTAAGAGGCTTTAAAATGAAGATTTGAGGGGTCATTTGAACTCCGATTTTGATATTCTTGATATGCATAGACTCGTGGGGAGATGAGAAATCTATTGTTATAAAAATTTCTGACTTTAGAGACGTGGGCCTGGGGGTCGGGTTTTGGTAATTTCGGGATTTGTGCCCTTTGTTTATTGTTTTCGCTTGGGCTTTGTTCCCTTAGCATATGTTGACGTACTCATTCTGATTTTGGATAGATTCAACGCGCGTGGAGGCCGATTCGAGGGGTGAAGGCATCGCGATCTAGAGATTTAGCCGGTTCGAGGTGAGTAATGATTGTAAATGATGTTCTGAGGGTTTGATATCCCGGATTGCACATCGTAATGCTATATTGAGGTGAGGCACATGCTTGATGACGAGCGTGGGGTCGTGCACTATTGGAGATTGTGACTTGGTCCGTCCCGATTGATAATTTTACCACGTATTTGATTGAAAACTATTTTCTATCATCATTATTTGGGTTGAATGTCATATTTGGGTCTAGTGCTAACTATTTGAACCCTTCGGGGATTTTTATTGATATTTTCTCACTGTTTGACTTATACTTGAACTCAGTCACGTTATTTTCTACTGTTTTACTACTCATCCATGCTTACTCAGTTTTAAGACTTAAATGATATTTTAAATGATGTTTGGGCTGAGAAACACTATTTTAGTATTGCCCGAGATGCTTGTGGTGATTTTTGACTGAGTAAGGCCGAGGGCCTATGTTGTGAGGAAAAACTGATACTGATTTGAGGCCAAGGGCCTGAGATATGTACTCCACGAGGTGTCTTGTTGATATTGATATGAGGCCGAGGGCCTAGTTTGATTCCACGAGATGGCTTGATATTGCGCTTGGGCCGTAAGGGGCCCCTCCAGGAGTTTGCACACCTCCAGTGAGCGCGAGTACCCTTTGTGATGTGAGATATAGCCCGAGGGGCTGGTATTGTTCTGAGATATTGCCCGAGGGGCGGATTTGTTGACATTGTGCCCGAGGGGCGAACCTTATGTACTTGTCTTTCTTATTTGCATGTCATGTACCTGTTTAATTGTATATTTGTGCCCGAGGGGCGGATTTCTGTTCTTATCCACGCCAATTGTTTTGTATTCATTTACGCAACTGTTGGAAAAGTCATTTTTCAAAGAAGTCTAAACTGAGCTAAGATGTTTAAAGAGATTTTACAGCTTCATTGCTTTCTTACTGGTTTTTGAACTGCTTCTATAAAGCATGTTGATGCACTTTTCGTGATTTCTTACCATTCAGACTTTAGTTATGATTATTACTCACTGAGTTGGAGTACTCACTTTACTCCCTGCGCCTTGTGTGTAGATTCAGGTATTTTTGAACCAGGTAGTGGGTATTGGCTGAACGGAGGCAGAGTCATCGAAGTTTAGCAAGGTAGTTGTCGGCGTTCGCAACACTGCTTTCTCCCTCTTGATATCCTTAGACTGTATTTAGCCTATTTCAGAACTTAGTTGTATTTTAGACATTAGTAGATGCTCGTGACTTGTGACACCTCGATGTCGGGCTGTGTTTGGGCTGTATTCCGCACATTATAAAATCTTTTGCTTAGACTTTGGCTTATTTACTCATGCTTAGACTGTTTATAGATGTTTAACTGTTTTAAAAATTGAATTGGGAATAGTTGGCTGGCCTTGTCTTCACGAGAAGCGCCATCACGATCGGGTCCGGGTTTAGGGTCGTGACAGAACTCCATTCCAAACTGAATATTATTATACGCGATGGATACATTCCTAGATCCTTGTTATCCTTCTTCGTCTAATGTAGATTCGCACACCCATATCATTACGAATTTTCATTGAAGGACACCTTTCATTTACTCTATATTTAATTTTTATGATTTTAATAGATGTATCTATTGGTAGATATTCTGCAATTGTTGAAATCAATACACTATAACTTGAATCTACATTTAATATATTTCCCGAAGCTATTGTCACGATCCCAAATTCCCGCCTAAGAATATCGTGATGGCACCTACTCTCTAAGACTATGTAAGTCTATCATACATTGAGAATTAGCATAAATAACAACTTAGATATCAAATTGTCACGACCCAAAATCTGGCTAGTCGTAATGGCACCTTATCCAACCCGCTAAGTAAGCCAAATGATAGACAACACAACTCAAATAGGATAACATGAATCAATAAATAAAATAATTGAGTTTTCTATACAAAATTCCAAGGATTTGTAGTACAAGTCATGAGCTTCTAAGACTTAGAATTAACAAAGCTGGTATAAAATAAATACATCATCTATTCGAAGTATACATAAACAGATTTACAAATCTAAAGCTACAAAGAACAAAAGGTAGCTATAACCGGAATGCAGGTACATCCTCAATGCCAGCTCCCACCACACACAGCAACATCAGCTCCAAAATCTGCATGTAAGGTGCAGATGTATAGTATGAGTACAACCGACCCCATGTACTCAATAAATAACAAGCCTAACCTTAGGTTGAAAGCAGTGACTGGCTCAAAAAACGGTCAGAGTCCACTACCAATAGCCAATATTAGCTCACAATAATATAGCAAAGGTAGTCAAAGTAATAGCTCAAAGATAATATGCTCATTTTGTTCACAGTTACGGAAAAGTAAATATGTTTCCCAAGTATAACCGTCAAGTCCAGATATTTCAACTGAAAATCAATGAAACATAAGCTTATCAATAGAACTGTATTTCCAATTCACAACACTAGATAAGGATTTCCTTTTTACCAATTAGCAAGAGGAAAGTACGTCTCTATACCTATATGTCAAGTCATCAATTTCCATATACCATCTAGCATGAGGAATATGCATCTCTATGGCTACATGTCAAATGTACATGTCAAGTAATCAGATATCATGTCACTGTCTATCATGAAGAATGTGCATATCTATGCCTAAATGTCAAGCAATCAGTTTCACAATTAACTCATCAAGCACACGCAATCTTAGCACACTCTAGGTGCCTAGCTCAAATTCCCCAACAACATTACTATGGATCCATCAAATACTCACACTTAGCACTATACGGGTGCCTGGCATAATTGCCCATCATCAAAGCACATATATGAGATATTGTGCCTACACCCACTTCTGGCATGTCAGACTTCAAAGGAGAAGATCCTACTCAAGCACTAATCATAATCACATAGCCCAATAGTGGGGCCTGGTGCATGCGTAGCCTCAAATCAGTACAGCTTAGCCCAGTGTGGATCCTGCATTACGCTTCACCTAAAAATCAATATAGTCATTGCGGCGTGCAACCCAATCCAAATATCAATATAAATACGACTCTATCTCCCATATCAGTCATCAATCCGCTCAAGTCTCAATATGTAACATCTCACAGAAATATGATACAATTATATAATACAAAATATCACAATATGCCTTAAATACAGTCCAAACTTGTATCACTTAGGAGGACACCTATAAAATGTGAGATATAATATCAAAACTACACAGAGACAGAGGTATAACATGGGGATGTAACTATCATGACTATACAGTATGACTATAGCTAAGGAAAATAGCTCAACATGGCGAAAATACCCCCATCATGTCTCAAACAATTGAACAGGTAGCTTAGGCATGATTTCTAGCATGAATAATATCCCACGTAATTACATAAATGGAGAAAAGATGATATCAAAGGAAGCATGATAGCAACACAAGGCATATAATAGCCTAAGAACCACCCGTATCATGAATACTTCGGTGCATGCACCCGCGACTGTCACCTAGCACGTGTGTCACCCCAATCCAATACAGCTCTTATAACATTGTTCCCAAGGTTAAATACCCTCAAATCCAAGTTTAAAAATGTTACTTACCTTGAATAAGCCAGATCAAATACCAAGCAAGCCAACCGATACTCTAGAGCGCCATCTCGTGCAAATCAACCTCCGAACAGCCCGAAACTAGCCAAAAGCAACCCAAAAACATCAAATAATGCCTAATGAAACAATCACAAATGATAAAGGTCAAATCTTTACTCAAATACTCAAAGTCAACTAAAAAGTCAAACCCCGACCCGCACCTCGAAATATGACAAAACTTACAAATTCTGAATACCATTCAATTATGAGTCCAACTATACTAATTTCACTCAACTCCGACTTCGATCGATGTTCAAAACTCAAAAATTCACTCTATGAAAGTTTAGACTAACCCCCCCCCCCAATTTCTCTTTCAAATTCAGAAATCAAATGCCAAAATCGAAGATAGATTTATAAAATATAATCAAAACTGAGTAGAAAATACTTACCCCAATACATGTGGTGAAACTCGCCTCCAAAATCTCCCAAATTCAAGCTCTCCAACGCAAAATGTGATATAATAACTCTTACCTTCGAAATGGGATTAAATAGAGTCTGCCCAGTTATAACACTTTGTGGAAAACTCCTCACGATCGGGTAGAACAAATCACACCAGCTGCAATTTCCTCTTATGCGAACGTGATGGTCAATCCCCTAGAGCTACGCGATCGCACTCAAAACGCCGCGACCGTGAAGAACAAACGCCTGACATCCTCAGGCCCTCCTTCCTTCTACGTGAACGCATCACTTCACAAGCAAACGTGATCAACAATTGCCTCAACCTTCCGAAACACATATCTGGACTCGCAAACACAATGAACTATTTCCCAGCTACCAAACAACTCTACGCGATCGCAAATAAAGAAACTAAATGCCCAAAAATCAGCAATTCCTCTAAGACCAAATAAAGCTGAACTTGATCCGAACCACTCCCGAGGCCCCCCCAAGATTGCATTCAAACATATTAACAGGTCTTAAAACACGATACGAACTTAGTCGAAGTTTCAAATCACATCAAACAATATCAAAACCATAAATCGCACCTCAAATCATATCAAATCAACTCGAAATGACCTCAAATTATTCACAAAAGTTCCAAATAACATAACGAACCTATTCTAACTCTCGGAACAACAATTCGAGCCCGATAACATCAAAGTCAACTCTCGGTCAAACTTATGAACATTCCAAACCTTCAAATTTCCAACTTTCGCCAAATAGTGTTGAAACCTTCTAGAGACATCCAAAAGTAATCTGGGCATACATCCAAGTCCAAAATCACCATCCAAACCTAACGGAACCATAAAAACTCTGATCCGGGGTCAAACACACAAAAGTCAAAGTTGGTCAACTTTCCATCTTAAGCTTCTAAATTGAGAATCATTCTTCCAAATTAATTTCGAATCACTCGAAAATCATAACCAGAGATTCACGCAAGTCATAATACATTATACGAAGCTACTCATGCCCTCGAACCATCAAACAAAATGCAAATCCTCAAAATGACCGGTCAGGTCATTACATTCTCCCCCACTTAAACATACATTCGTCTCGAACGTGCCAAAGGTCGTTCCCAAATCACTATGTAAACTTACCTCGCACATACCCGTGGTTGATCCCACGTTACACCAATCTATTTAAGCCCAAACACAACATAGCTGAAGATCCTTACTCCAACCTTAGTCCGTAAATCTTAGAACCCAATTTCCAACATCTGGAATTCGTTATAACACCTGAATCTCGCATCTACATACTGTATAAGTCTGAACAAGTTGTATTAAGCCATAACCAAAACCCAGGATGTAATCTCATCATATACCACATAACTTGTGTACTCGTAGCAAAAAAATTTGATCACAGTAGCTGCTCAAAAACAAACCTCGATACTGGTAATAAATCTCATATCAAATAAAACCTCGTTTAAAACCTTTGTACATTGCCGATGATGAATGAAACATGTAGAAACTCATAACCACTCATCAAATCAACAATTCGCGAAGCTCTCTCTCATACAATAAGAACCAAAGCCAAATTCTAAGTTGACTTCCAATATTATTCTTCTAAACATACTGTAATCAAATCTGATAGCACCTATTTTAGGTCTGATGATCTCATATCATCAAATACAAGCTGCTTTACTGACACGCTACACCAACATAACTTCAAGCCATAATCCGTGCACTAACAAGCAACAATTTAAATGTACTCAATCGGGGAAAATGACTCAAATTAGAGAACCGTCCTGCAAGCTCAACAAGTACCACCACAACGCAATGTTATGAACCCATCACACATAGTAGGACCAAGACACACAAATCTAACACAAAGGATCATATCCCAACATAGCCCCTCTGCAATGCGTGACCATCCAAAACACTGGTCCATATGAAATACCTCAACCATGATACTCACAATAAACAACCTTAAGCATATCAACAACGAATACGCAAAGTGCATGACCATAACCGTAGAGAAACAAATAGCATGATATACTACAAACAAGAAGACCATAACCAAGGAGCAATCAATTATCCAACAACCCAGCCCATCATAGCATAGAAGAGCAATACATGGAATCCAACAGACACGAACGAGATCCACTCTAACTGATGACACATTCTTCACAATAGTTGTGCTGAGTAAACAAACTCGGTCCAGTGTAGAATACACATCCTCATTGGTCCTACCAATGGGCCCTCAAATCAATTCCGGACATCATAGGTGGATAAATACCTCTCCAAAAGTCCACAATAACCTATCCAAAACACATAACATTAGTTGTCTAGCTCTGGCCATACATTCATAGTGCACAACTAAAAAGTTGACCACCTCTAAGACTCCAGTCTCCAAATCCCTAGAATACCAGAATCACCATATTTGATCCCAACTCCAACACTCGAATGACTAATACAACCCTCATTCACAATCATCTCGCAGGAAATGCTTCTATAATTATTCTGCATCACATAGTAAAATCTGCACATCAACAGTCGGTCAACTTGGCTAGTACCGCAACAGCAATGAAGCATCCGTAAGCCAAAACATAGTGTGCGTTCTGAAATGTGTGCCCTTCTCAGTAAGAATACCAAGTAGTACTAGCATTCATCTAAACATCTGAGACCGTGCATGTTGTCTAAAATTCATGACCATCCCTTCAACACTAAACCACAACATTGTATATGCAAACCTCAATCCCACACGACGGACCACATCCATCATGCCATTGTATAAAAACACGAGAATCCCATTATCAACTTTAAGTCACAAGAAGAATATACATTCAATCAACCACAAACCTTCTACTTGATCCCATCCAGGAATGCCACGACCCAAAATCTATTAAAAGTTGTGATGGCGCCGGACACCACTGTCAGGCAAGCCAACATTAAATAGTTAATTTAATTCCCTTTTAATATTTTTGAAATCATAAATTCCTCAATTTGACTAGTAATAGATGAACTTTACAAAATAATAATGATATTTTCAAATTTTAATAATAAATATCCCCTAATCATCCCAGAACCTGGTGTCACAAGTGCATGAGCAATTACTAGGATTTAAAATACAATAAAATAATTGTCTGGAATACAAATTTGGACAGAAAAGAAAATACAAGTTCTCTGAAGGAGACTTTGCTGGCTGTGGATCGTCTTATAAGATGCAGCTCACCTAAGTCCCCGTATCACACACGCCGTTGTGCCCACAAGGCCACTGAACACACATGTGCATGTACAAAAAAATGTACAGCAAGTGTAGTATGAGCATGAAAACAATGTATACCTAGTAAGTATCCCGCCGAACCTCGAAGAAGTAGTGACGAAATGTCGACTCCGACACTTACTAGTGGTCCAATAATATAATAATATGAAATTCTAATTAGGCATGATATACAACAATAAATTCAGAACAAGAAATAAATGAACAATTCTTCCTCATAATTAAGAACTTAAATCATATCCTTCCTTTAAAACACGTGATCATACAAACAATGAACTTATATCAATTACAAAAAGGACTACCAGTTCTATTATCACACACAAATACCATCGAGGACATTTGGCCTGATCTAACATAAATATAAATTGTGCATTGCCGAGGGTCGAACGGCGCGAACCATAGATGCATCTATTTACCCCACTCGTGAATCATACATGCAATACAGTCAAACATAAATTTAAGGAATTTACCCCGCTCGCGAATCATACATGCCACGCGGTTACACATAGATTTCTTAAGTTATTATAATATTTTTCAATCCTTTTCAAAATACGAAGTGTTCAAATGAAAACTTTTAAGTTTCAAATTTTTCCTTAATTTCAACTCCTTTAAAAACATTTAATAAGCTAACTCAATCTCGCTTCTTCTCAAGGCAAACAATAAACATAAATCAACAACAATATCAACAAGGCATTATGTAAGGCTAAAACTACCCGGACATAGGCATAGCTAGTAGCTACGTACATACTCTCATCACCTCGTGCATATGTAGCCCCCACAAATAGAAGCACATAATAATTTAGTTCACCTATGGGGTTAATTCCCTCTTACAAGTTTACAAAGGAGACTTAACTCGCTCTGAAGTTCCATAACCGGCTCCAACGCCACTGTAACACCTTAAACTGATGCCCAACGCTCCAAAACTAGCCAAACAATGTGCAAACCAATGAAAATATACTCTTATACTCATAACAATTCAACAACAACAACAACCCAGTATAATCCCACTATTGGGGTCTGGGAAGGGTAGTGTGTACGCGGACCTTACCCCTACCCTGGGGTAGAGAGGCTGTTTCACTCATAACAATTCAATTTAGAACAATTCCCAACTCCGCTCAAAAAGTCGATAAAACCTCCCTCGGGCCCACATGCCCGGATTCCAAAAATTTTTGAAGATAAACTTTACCCATAACCCCATAAACTCAAATATATAATTTATTCTCGATTCCATGCCCAAATTCATGGCCAAAATCCAAAAATATCAATTTCTAGGTTATCTTTCAAATCCCACAATTTCTACAAATTTTCATGTCTAAATCCATATATAGACCATGTATTTAACTCACAATGAGAATAAATCACTTACCCCATAGAAGATACTGGAAATGACACTCCAAATATTCTCCAAAATTGCCTCCTATAGAAGAAATGAAGTGAAATTAGCCAAATCCCCAATTCTAAAAGAACACTGCCCAGGCGACCCTCCTTCTCAAACGCATAAATCCCCTCGCGTTCGCAAAGGCCAAACTTGCACTGCCTTCAATTTTCCTTGTCGTGTTCAGGATCAAAGCCTCGCGTGCGCGAAGGCTCCAGGCTCCAAGCTCCAGGTTCCACTGCTTCGTGTTCGCGGTAGGAGCTCCGCGTTTGCGAAGGCTAAATAACCCTAGGCCCAACTCCCCCTTTCCTTCTACGCGTTCACGATTGGCACCATCTCACAAAACACCCGAGGCCATCGGTACCCTGTCCAATCACACAAACCAGTCCCACAACATAACACGGACCTACCCGAGGCCTCAAATCGCATCAAACAACATCAAAATCATGAATCACACCCCGATTCAAACTTAATGAACTTTAGAACTTGAAACTTCTACATTCGATGTTGAAACCTATCAAATCACGTTCGATTGACCTCAAATTTTGCACTAAAGTCATAATCCACATTACGACCTACTCCAACTCTCGAAATCAGAAATCGACCCCAATATCAAAAGTCCACTTCCGGTCAAACTCCTCAAAAACCTTCAAATTTCTAGCTTTAGCCAAATGACTCCAAAATGACCTACGGACCTCCAAATCCACTTCAGGACACGCTCACAATACCAAAATCACCATATGAAGCTATTCCCATGCTCGGAATCCCAAACGGACATCGATAACATTGAAATGCACTGCAACCCAATTTTATGAAATTCTTCCCAAAATGCTAACTTTCACAATAGGCGCCGAAACACTCCCAGGTCATCCAAAACATGATCCGAACATACGCCCAAATCCGAAATCATCATACGAACCTGCTGGAACCTTCAAATCCCGATTCTGAGGTCATTTACTCAAAAATCCAACCTTAGTCAATTCTTCCAACTTAAAGCTTCTGAAATGAGAATTCTCTTTCCAAATCGACTTCGAACTTCCCAAATTTTAATTCTAACCATGCGTATGAATCATAATACATGAAGTGAAGCTGCTCATGACCACAAACTGCTAAACGACGCACTAGAGCTCAAAACAATCGGTCGGGTCTTCACAAGGAAAAAATCACAATGCGTAACAACCTCCCCATGCCTGTAGAAATATCCATCTCAAGTTGTGATAGAAAATCATTGAGAACTCTTCGAAACCCATTTGCGCATAACCAAGCCATCAAAACTATATCTCTCTAAATCCACCAAATCACGCAGGACGCCAAACCCAAGAGTATTGCCACTAAATACCGGTAAAGCCTCACCACATCATAAGAACCAAAAGAACCAATCATATCCAATACCATGTTGATCCAACCTACTACCAAGTTGTCCTATTTCTCCGAGTTCCTTCCAAATTAGCTTTAAGCTAACACTTCGCTTTACCAATAGACTACGACCCTTAACCTACCGCTCACCACAAATATCCTAGCATAAAACTACATAACCCTAAAATCTATAAGTCGTTGCATTCCTTCTTAAGCACCCCTAAAGTACCACAATCGAGATACTAACTCTTAAAAGACCTTCTATGAATCTGAAGTTGTTTCCTAATCTCTCTAATACTGAAATATAGAATCCATAACGATAATACCGCGGGTACCGGCACTAGAACCATCCAATGCAATTCTCAAATCTTAGCCTTTTACAAATTTCCAAAATTCCTCAAACTCAACATATGAACCTTGAATCCATTAGAACATTCTCGAGAGTCATCCACCCTATTCTGATCTAAGTTGCACCGCCCAAACAAGCCGAATGATCCATGCTCCATTAGCACACCAACATCCAAAGAATCATCCCCACCTTAACGTAACCGAGTAAATCCTACTCCATGTACATTGCATCCATCACTAATAACAAGCCAAATCATCCAATGATTTTCATTTACCCGCAAAATGTAATACATCATGCATCCCAAAATTTCCTTGCTGAAGTCATCCTCAAAACCAACCTCTTGCAAGTCATAATCGATCCACAAGCATGCCTCAGACCGAAGCCAATAGAACACATAATCGTGCAATCAAATCGTCGATAGGAGACTCCCCCACTTGGCTCGAAGCCATAGAACAAAACATTCGATAACTCACAATACCCATACTCTATTACTATCATAACCTTGCACTAAGATTCAACTAAATCTTTCATAAGCTCATGCAACACAAATCATTAAATACCTCAAATCATCTGCTAAGCTCACATTCATCCTTGTGATAGTCGAGCAAAATTTTCTCAAGCGATTCAAACTCAAATTGCGACACACATAACGCACTAATAGAAAGAAACTCCACATAATTTGTTACGCCCCGCAATATTACGTCGATATTTCGTTCGGCAGTATTATATTACGACACTATTACATTTCGCAGTAATAAGTTACGACGATGTTTCACTATGCAGTAATGTACATTGAATTTGTCGTAAGGTAATTGACATCAGTCCAAGGAAAAGATTATTTGGAGATTATAAGGATTATAAGTAATGAGTAAATTTGTGAAGGTAAGAGGGTAAGTAATATCGAAGAAAACGATTTTTTTCGAAGTTTGGCATGTTGGGATAAAATACGGCTCGAGCTAAAATACTCGGTATTTATGGACTAGTACCATACATGGTACCACATGGACATGATAATAAGGTGTATAAGGTATGTGAAAACTGAGTAGTATTTTAAGTAAGTGAAAAAAATTCTTAATTATGCGGGTAATTGATTAATTATTCAGTAATGAGACATTGCCTAATTAAGTAATAATTAGTGGTTGATTAATTAAAGTCTTTGGATAAGGCAAAGCCAAAAATAAACGTGGCATCTCCCTTTTAGTTTACAGATGACTCATTAGTCATTTATATTACATGTGTCACATTAAAATCTAGTTGGCAAAATAGGAAGTTGTGAGTATGGAAAGACCTATGATTAAAATAGGCTAGTTTCTGCACAAGGTAAATCTCTTTAATTATTCAGTGGGAGGAAAGATACATACTTCACTGTTCTCTTGCTTTCATCATCCTTCTCTCTGTTGGGACATGCCAAAAATATTGCCCCAACAAAAGATGAAAGGAACTCAAGTGAAATTTCTAGTAACTGATGAAATTTTCGAACATTTGATGTTTCAAAGGTTGAAACACAGCGTGCCAACAAAAAAGTTGTCAACCAGGAAAACTTATAAACCAGTTGCCATCCAATTAAATATGTTTAGAGAAGTAAATAAGGAAACATATAGCTAAGTGGAGCATAATCACACTAATGTAGCTAGTGGACAGTGACAGGATAGCCAACAAAGTACTATGTGCGTGCTCAGGTTCCAAGAATGAGAATAGCAGGTTCATTAGCTGACATCCAAAATGAGAAAGCCAATTCAAATAAACAATATTCAAATGCTCCAATATGTAAATTTTTGGCACTGACATAGTTGCTCTAAGACTTGCAACCCTAGCAAGTGAAATCAATTTGCTCATTCCTAATCCATCATGTGTTTGGTCGTAATTAACTCGTGTTAGAGGGATTATCAAGAGAATCGACTCAGGTATGTTAAGGCTATCCCTTCTTTCTTTTGGCATGATCCATACAATACAAACGAAACGTGCAAATGCACAAATTCCATGAATGACTCTATTCATAGAAGTATTAGAGAAATCTATGTTCTTGAATTTCCGTGTCTCATAATATTATATCATCTGTTCATGGGTCTCAGAAAAATATTGAAGTTAAAAAGAGTTTACTTTATGATATTACTCAAAGGCAAAATGGTTTTATGAAGCTTCGAAAGATTTTATTAACGTACTTTTCATGCATTGCATTCATGTGCATTGACCCATGACCAGATGGTGTTATATACGCGTATATATGTATATATATGTATATGGGATATGGGAAAGGTTACGGCATTATATACGCACCACCACCTGATCAGCTGGTATATGATGATGATGTTGTCTACAGTGGCTGAAATATGATCCAAACGGCGTTATATACGCGTAGATATGTAAATATGATTCAAACAGCGTTATATACGCGTATATATGTATGTATATATATGTATATGGGATATGGGAAAGGTTATGGCGTTATATACGCACCACCACCTGATCAGCTGGTATACGATGATGATTTTGCCCATAGTGGCCGATATGATATGATGGGATGCCCTCAGAGGCTGATGATATTATGAAATATGTACCTATGCACGACATGACATTCATACGCATATGCATGACGTTAAAAGTAATTTATGATTTACAACGTTATTCAGACTTGCATGTTGAGTCATGTACTCTATATTTCTTCCATGTCTCTGATGTACTTACTTATTTGCCTTACATACTCGGTACATTATTCGTACTGACGTCCCTTTTGCCTGGGGACGCTGCGTTTCATGCCCGCAGGTCCCGATAGACAGGTCGAGAGCCCTCCAAGTAGGCTATCAGCTCAGCGGAAGATGTTGGTGCGCTCCATTTGCTTCGGAGTTACTTTTTGGGTTAGTATGATTTAGACGTGTATTGTTTGGTATGTCGGGACTCTATCCCGACCTTTATGACATTTATGTATTCTTAGAGGCTTGTAGACATATGTCGTATACGTGAAAGATTGTACGGCCTTGTCGGCCTATGTTTGAGTTTATAAATGATTATATTGGCCTACTAGGCCCGTATGTCACGTGTATATAATGATGTAATAAGAAAGATACGCTACGTTGGTACTCGGTTGAGTAAGGTACCGGGTGCCCGTTGCAGCCCATCGGTTTGGGTCGTGACGTAATCATCATAAAAATCACACGCCCTCAAAATACCCCGCATGAGATAACCCTCCTGCTTCGCCTGAAACTGACACTCTCTATGCCCTTCCACAGCCACAACTACTATGCAATCACTTAATCTTTTCGATTCTGAACTCGTCAACAAGATATGAGAATCTACTTTGTTCCACAAATGAACAACATGAAAGAATCCCTTAAAACACTCATAACTCAAGATTGTATAACACATCTACAGTAATTGAGCATTCTTTGTTTTTTCACATCCTAAGAAAAATCTTTCCATAATATCAAAACCATCTAAACATATCCCATAGTCACATCATAGACATATATATCTATCCAACCACTCACCGAGCCGTAAATCCTACATTTAGGGACAACATCGGATATATAAGTTCAACAAGTACATGCTCACATAACTGAAACTACCGAGCCTAAGTTGTTGTCTAAACCTGGCCTCAAGTCCTCCAGACTGGCCCATCACCAAAACACAAAAAACACGTCTTGATCCATATCCATGTAATCACAATCTCTCAATGCATAGCTGATACCGAGCACTCACATAACATACGAGTGAGTGGAAGGAATTCAAAGATATACGCTTCAAGCTGAATCAAGACCGCACGATAAGGAAGGAAAGATGGGAAGTTTATCCTAGATGTCATGTAGCCTCTCGAAGATAGGTGTGGACATCATCATACTAATCCACAAGACTCTACTCGATACTTTATCATGACTTGTAGAACCTATGAACCTAGAGCTCTGATACCAACATGTCATGCTCCAAAATTCGGCTAGTCATGATTACCTAACCCTACCTGCTAGGTAAGCCAAATGATAGAAAACACAACTCAAATAGGATAATAGGAATCAATAAATAAAATAACTTATCTTTCTATACAAAATCCCAAGAATTGGTAGTACAATTCATGAGCTTCTAAGACAGAGAATTTGCAAAGCTGGTACGAAATAAATACATTATCTGTTCGAAGTATACATAAATAGATTTACAAATCTAAAGCTACCAAGAATAAGAGGCAGCTACAACCGGAACGCATGTGCATCCTCAATGTCAGCTCCTGCCATACACAGCAATATTAGCTCCAAAATCTATATGCAAAGGTGCAGAAGTGTAGTATAAGTGCAATCGACCCCAAGTACTCAATATGTAACAAACCTAACCTTAGGTTGAAAGCAGTGACGAGCTCAGAAAACGGTCAGAGTCCAACACTAATAACTAATATTAACTCATAATAATATAATGGAGGCAATAAATGTAATAGCTCGATGAT
Source organism: Nicotiana tabacum (assembly GCF_000715075.1). Taxonomy (NCBI): domain Eukaryota; kingdom Viridiplantae; phylum Streptophyta; class Magnoliopsida; order Solanales; family Solanaceae; genus Nicotiana; species Nicotiana tabacum. The sequence goes on along the minus strand of NC_134089.1, from coordinate 54,066,032 downwards.
ATTACGCTCAACTCGTTCACAGTTACGAAAAAGTAGATATGCTTCCCAAGTATAACAGTCAAATCCAGATATTTCAACTGAAAATCAACTAAACATGAGCTTATCAATAAAACTATATTTCCAATTCACAACACTAGATAAGGATTTCCTTTTTACCAATTAGCATGAGGAATGTACATCTTTATACTTACATGCCAAGTCATCAATTACCACATACCATCTAGCATGAGGAATATACATCTCTATGCCTACATGTCAAGTAATCAGATATAGTGTCACTATCTATCATTAAGAAGGTGCATATCTATGCCTATATGTCATGTAATCAGTTTTACAATGAACTCATCAAGTATACACAATCTTAGAACACTCTAGGTGCCTGGTTTAAATGCCCCAACAACATTACCATGGATCCATCAAATACTCATACTTAGCATTATACATGTTCCTGGCATAACTGTCCATCATCAAAGCACGTATATGACATACTTTGCCTGCACCCACTGCTGGCATGTCAAACTTTAGAAGGGCAGATCCTACCCAAGCGCTAATTATAATCACTTAGCCCAATAGTGGGGCCTAGTGCATGCGTAGCCTTAAATCAATACAGCTTAGCCCAATATGGGGCCTTCTATCACAGTCATCTCTCCCTGATGTAACCACTCAAACTGCTTGCGCAGCTCCTTTCTGCGAGACTGCGGCACATACTTCTCCAGAAAGAGAACGGAGAACTGCTGCCAGGTAAAGGGTGCTGCATCAATAGGCCTACGCCTCTCAAAAGTCTCCCACCAAGTAAGGCATCTCCAGAAAGCTGATAAGTAGTGAAAGCAACCCCATTGATCTCCAAAATACCCACTGTACGAAGTATCCTCTAACACTTATCCAAGAAACCCTGGGTATCCTCGCCCTTTGCACCACTGAAGGTCGGAGGCTGAAGTCTACCAAACCTCTCTAACATATGCTCCTCATCCCCTGGCATGGCAGGAACTATATAGTCCTGAGCAGCTGCAATCAGCTGGGCTGGATGTGTCTCTGATGTTTGAAGTCCCTGCACGACCTGCTTAGGTATGCGAGCAGCGAGAGTTTGATTGTCTCCCCCGGCTTGAGAAGTAGTTGTGGCTGTAGTTACTGAAACCACCTGAGCTAGGCCAGTGCAAACCGATAGGATCTGAGCCAAGGCCTCTTGAAGACCCGGAATCACAATGGGCACAAATAGTGCCTGAGCTGGTGTTGTGGAGCGTCCACAACTGGGACCTGATCCTAAACTGGAGTGGCTGGTGGATCTGCAGGTGCTGCCCTAGCTGTTGTGCAGGCCACACCTCTACCCCTACCGTAACCACAACCGCGTCCTTGGCCTCTATTGGCAACAGCTAGTGGTACTGGTGGTCGTCCATCCTGGCAAGTAGCGCGTGTCCTCACCATCTGTGAGAGAATAGAATGACAGAAGTTTAGTACTCGGATCAACAAATTCGGACGACAAGAATCGCAAGAATATGAAGTGTTTCCTAAAGGTACTGCAGCCTCTGGAGGATAAATACAGAAGTCTCCGTACCGATCCGCGAGACTCTACTAAACCTGCTCATGACTCGTGAGACCTATGTAACCTAGGCTCTGATACCAACTAGTCAAGACCCCAAACCTAGACCTGGTTGTGATGGCGCCTCTCGTGAAGACAAGGCCTGTCACACCTCCTTTTTCACTACACCCCCGAGAAGGAGTGTATAAGGGAGTTTTTTCCAACTTAAAGTGACAATCGAAACGGGATTATTTTATTTAAATTCAGAGTCGCCACTTGGGATAATTTTATGGTGTCCCAAATCAGCAGTTCAAATCTTGAATCGAGGAAAAGATTGACTCTGTATTATAGTCCGCGAACACAGAAATCCGGGTAAGGAATTCTGTTAACTCGGAAGAAGGTGTTAGGCATTCCCGAGTTCCGTGGTTTTAGCACGGTCGCTCAACTGTTATTATTGGCTTATTATCTGATTTTAACACACTTTTAAACCTATGTGCATTTTTAACTTTAGAACCACTTTTATTTATTTAAAGAATTGATTCAAGGTTATTTAAAACACATCGCAAGCCGCGCTACATGAAATGCACCTGTGGTTCACGACACGTTCTATTAATCTTGTTGGAAATTAAAACAAGGTCACTTGAAATGCACCCCCGGATTTTAAAAATTAGGCATCACAACTACATCACGGGAACCGTACCCATAGCCATGACAATTTTATTGATCGCGCCTAAAGCAAGCTACGATGTTTATGAATATATTTTTTTTTAGTTTAATTTTATTCACGTAATCTAATTTGAACTAAAATCAGAGCTTGACTTAATCATCATCATTATCCAAAATGGACTAATTCAAAGTCGGGCACGAAAGCCAAGCGCTAGCTTCACGATTTTACGGATTTAAAGCATTTGCATACATTATCATAATCCCATTTCGATATTTTAAAATTAGGAAATGGAAATCAAAACCAATGCATTCATCACAGTAATCAATTACTTTCAACAGATATCTAATACTAATACTCGACATATTCTCCAATGAATATCTAATACTAATACTCAACATATTTTACTAGACCATTTCATTCAACATACATTTACAGGTTAACCAAACAAAACATGTACGCGATCAAGAACGTTGTTCACATTGAAATGATCTTACGTGTTAAGGACTACTATGTCTTTATTGAACTTAAGAATTCAAGAATGAAGCAAACATGAAGAAATCAATAAAGTTGCAGCTTATAAACAGAAGCCTTATGCAGCAATTAAATCCAAATCGGTAAAACCTAACTTACTTATACAGGAAATTAAACATAATTTCAAGCTAAACCACATATATTGGCACCCAAAAGAACATGTACCTGTTATCCTCTCAGTTTGTTCGGCCTTATGAAATTTCAAAGCCTCAATCTTCAACAGGAGCACGATAAAGGAAAGCAACGAGAACCCCAAGTCCAATTCCTCATACTCCGATGTCTCCCTTTTCAGTTAAACAAGAAATCGACAGAAGCTCAGCTATTCAACAGTGGAACCAACAGCAAAATCAATAACAATCAACAACACGGGGAAAAAAAAACTCCATCAAAATATGAACAATCTTTTATTTAATTGAACTGGAGTGAAATCACAAATGAGCTATGCAAACTTGAGAACTGATGACAAGCGGAACCAGCGGCGAACTTGACTCGATCGAAAACATAATGTTGCTGCAAACGACATTGTCAACGTCTATTTTTGTGACTGGTTTAGGTGTTTTGAAGTGAGTTTTACAGCTGGGTTTAGCTTAGAAACAGCTCCGTTTTTTGGGTCTCTGTTCAAAGCATGAAGAAGAAGCAAGACGGGTGGTCGATTTTTGGTGTTTGATGGCGCTGCTTCAGGACTCGTGAAGAGGAAGCTCGCTAGGGGGGTCTTGATGAAGAAGATGACCAAAGGGGGTGGGGTCCTTCTGGTTGTTGATTTGTGAAGAAGAAGACAAACGGGAGGGTCTCCTTTTCAAAAAGCTGCGCTGATTCTCTCATCTCCCTCTTCAGATTTTTTGGGTGTTCTCTTTATGTAGAGTCTAGGTTTAGGTTATTATTTTGTGTATTTTGCCAATTAATCCCTAGGTCTTTTTGTGTTAAGTCTTTAGGGTCTTTTTTATTTGTTTTTGTTCCAAAGAAGAGTCTAGAAGGGTCCCTAGGCTTAATGGACAAATCCGAATTGGGCCAAGAATTGGGCTCAAAAACTCTTAAAATTATGATCCAACACCTTAATTGACTCATTTTAAAATAAGATAAAAATACTACACAATGCAAAAGCTAACATGAAACTATTATATGTTTTTTTTTGTATTCTTAAAATTATATAAAGATAAAAATAAGGTACTATATTTTGTATATTTTTTTAAAATTTATGAAAAATACATACTAAATTATTTTTTTGTAATTTTCATTTTTCTTGTAATAAAATAAAGTAAAAGAGTAAAAATGAGTTGAAATAGCTATATTACGCCTAAATTAAATATTTACGTGCTAAAATATGAAAAATTTTGGGGAGGGTCAAAAATCACATATCTATAGCTGCCCCTCTTTGACTGGAAAGACGAAGTATTTTTAGACAAAGAACGGCTAGACAGGTTTTTTGACCCAACCCTTATTTGGAGAGACTAAAACTAAGAGAGAGGGGAATGTGACCGAGCCCTGGTATCTGAGCTGCCTACATATCCTTGGCTATAAAGGAATCAGGTCACGTGTAGTTCAGAGGTGAGTGAGATAATGGAGTACGCCGACGTGGAGAGCCGGTCGAAGTGTCGCTCCACCGAGGTTCCTATCTGCGGTCCTGATGTTGCATCAAAACTCAAAACATGAAAAAGACTAGCTAAGCCTATCAACTACGAGTTACCAGATTCCTATCTATAAGTCTTCTGAAGCTTGATCTTGAGTCTTGAGTGGTTCTTAATGCAGACTTTAGATTTGAACCGTGATGCTTGCTAGTTGCAGGTGCTAGTTCGTTCTTCTTCAGCTTTTCAGACCAAAACGGGACATGCAGAGCTTGTGACCTCAGCCCTGTCTTGAGCAGCTCACATCTTTCATTAACTTATGCATTTGGATTCACTTCTTGTCTTTCTTTTTGTTTTTTTTTCTTTTTATTTTGGATTGTGACTAAGTTCTATTGATCATCTCAGACTGCTGACTCGCATTCTTGACGCGAGCTTCTTTTGTTGCTGACCTGAATTGCATTCTGAATTGAATTCTCTTATTTTTCAGGCGGGCGCCTGATTGCTTAACTTCAACTGTCTTCTCTTGTTACTCGACACTGTTTTACCTTACACCTTGAACCATTTTCCCTCGAAACTTGAACTGTCTTCCTTCGAAACTGCTTTCCCTTGAAACTCGAGTTGTCTTCCTTCGAAATTGCTTTCCCTTGAAACTCGAGTTGTCTTCCTTCGAAGCTGCTTTCCCTTAAAACTTGAGGTGGCTTCCCTTGTTCTCCAGGTGGAAGCCTGATTACAACAAAACAGACAAAACAAAACAAATTTTTTCTGCCCCAGTTTGCACTAGGAAGATTTGTGAGTTGTTAGCAAAATTGTAAACCACTTGTACTATTGATGCAATGATGAGAGTAAACTAAAGAATAGACTAGGAAAACTATAAACTAAGCTTGACTAAAGTAAAGACTGACCCTATTCTCCAGGCGGGACCCCTGATTTCAAGAAAACTAAACATTGATAACTAAAGAAAACTAAAAATTGACCCTTTTTTTTCAAATCCAGACTTCCATTTTTTCCCCAAAATATCCTAAGAGAAAATTCGTTAGACTAGGTTTTCTATATTAGGAGAAAGATTCATCAAACTAAGATTTTGATCCTAGGAGAAAGTTCATCAGACTAGGTCTCTTTTCTACTTCTTTTTTGGTATCTTAGGAGAAAGATTCATCAGACTAAGATTTTTATCCTAGGAGAAAGTTCATCAGACTAGGTTTTCTATCTTAAGAGAAAGATTCATCAGACTAAGATTAAGATCCTAGGAGAAAAGTCATCAGACTAGGTCTTCTAATTTATTATCTTAGGAGAAAGATTCATCCGACTAAGATTTTGATCCTAGGAGAAAATTCATCAGACTAGGTCCTCTATCTTAGGAGAAAAATTCATCAGACTAAGATTGTGATCCTAGGAGAAGTTCATTAGACTAGGTTTTCTATCTTAGGAGAAAAACTCATGAGACTAAGATTTATATTGGGAGGAAAATCTATCAGACTAGGACTTTTTATCCTAGAAGGAAAAATGTGAAGATCAATGGCAAGATTTTATGTGCAATAGCAAGACAAATAAAGGCAAAGATTTGAGAAACTTCCCTTTGTCGGCTCTTCTCGTCTTTTTTTTTTCTTCTCTTTTTTTTTGTTGTTTTTTTTTCTTTTTTTCTTTTTTTTTTCTCTTTTTGAATCACTTTCCTTGCACCGCTTTGTTCCTGTTTCATAAAAAGAAAAATTTATCAGTTTTGAAAATGGTGGTCGATTTGTGGCCTTGAATCTTGGGCAGCTTGGCTTCTGCTCAATCAGCTTGAGTCGGTCTCAAAAGACTTTTGTTATGCACCAACTCTGATTGTTTCACACCAGTACCATTTGTATTTGCAGCTCCAACAGCCTTATCCCAATTGGAAATCTTTGCTTAGGTGACCTTTTCCGATATCTTGAATGACTTCCTGCTTTTGAGCAATTTGTCTGTCAGAGAGAATCACCAGTTATCTTTTCTTGCGCCAAGTAGGCTGACAAGAGTCTTCTGGGGAAGCCTTTGCATGAATCCTCAAGTCATGTTGAAAGTAACAACTGAGTGTGCTGGCCAAATTTACTTTGTGCAACTGAAAAAGCTGGTAGCAGATTTTAAAATCTTTTCTTGCTTGTTTAGAGAAGGACTGACTCAGGGTGAAGGACACAATGACGCAAAGAAGCAAATATTAACAAGAAATTCCCCTATCGGAAGGACAGAAGGAAGAATTTTTTTTTCAATAACTAGCCTTAATGATCATGACATGCATTTTGGACTCAACGGCCTGATCTATCAAACTAATTCAATCCTCTCTTTTACCATTCTTATGATCTTTGAAGTTGAGCCTATCCGTGCCAATCCTTTGCATCAGCTTCACGACTCACTTTCGACTAATGGTGCCCCGAGGAATTTTCACCAACAAGTCTCTCTCATTTATTTATCTCCGCTTACCATCTCCTTACAGTGCCTGTTTAGGGTTTTCACTAGCAAGACTCTCTCATTTTTCTTTTTCTTTTTCTTACTTTTTGTGAGTAACTTGACAGTGTTATATGTTGTGTAACAACCGTTGCTCATTGCATGCTCCTATTGGCATTTTTGAAGGCATATCGGGAAGTCTTTATTTGGAAGATTTTTGGATAGGGTTGGACGAAAGGCTGGCATGAAGCTCAACACAGACTAAAGATGACAGGGTTGTATACTTACAACTTTTGGAATCGACTCTTCTAAAAATAAAATAAAATCTTTGCCCCGGTTTTAGCTATTGGGGTTTTTTTTTGAATTTTCCTTTTTCTTTTTCTTTGAATTCTTATTTGGCTGGACTGAACCGTGAGGCTTCCTACGTATCCTTTTTTAAGAAATCAGGTCTAACGTAGTTCAAACATCTGGCCTAAACTATTTTTCATCTTTCTTTCTGTTTCTCTTTTCCTTTTTTTTTCTCTTTTTTTCCTTTTTTCTCTTTTTCTTTTTTTTGTTTTCCCCAACTTCTATTTTTGAGGGCATGGACCTTTGACAATTCGTTTTTTGCTGAACTTTCTAAGAATTGCCCCAGTTTGTACTCTTGGGATATGGATTTGTTTTTTTGACTCTAAACTTGATTCCAAAATAGGGTAGTCAAAGAAAAATAACACAGCTCAAAAAGAGGTTAGCGAAAATATAAAGTGTTTGGATAGCAGAAAAAGGGCCTCCCAGCCTCGAGAATGCCAAACATAGTATCTTTCGCGATCACAGCATTGACGAACATGTCTGTCCTCTTGGTGTGTCATAGTCACAAGATACTTTCCATCCCTTAATTTCAAAATTTCTAACGAACTTCAACTGATTAAACATCTTCATGCCCGATCTTCACAATGATTTGAAGGTGAATTTTACTCGACCTTAATTCCAAAGTATTTCAACTCTTTAGTCATCCTCAAAAATGCCTTTTCCTCAATTGTCCAATTCAAACTTAAATCAATTTTCTAAGATCTGGCCAAAAATTCCGGATGCATGTCTTGTCATTAAAACTAGCAGGAAAAGAACTAAGCATGGAATGACACAAAAGGACAAACTGTATTTCATTGAGTAAACAACAATACAAACAACCTAAAATCCGAGTTATAACCCTAAATAACCTGGCTAATGAAAATAGAAATAGAACAGAAAGACAAGACTCACAAAAACAGAATGGAGGAATAGAAGGGTTTGACTAAATAAAAAAAATAAAATCTGGATCACAACCCTAAAATAACCCAAATAATAGAAAAAACATCAAAACAAACTACCAAGATTCCTTCCTAGTGAGGAGGGAATGACTTTTCAATTGCTAGGCTTGACATTTAGCCGCAAGTTTGCTCATCAGAATCAGCAGAGCTTCTCCAATTTCAACATCATTAACTTCAGTTAGCAAGTTCTCGAGAGGATTCTCATACTCCATGTCACCATGCATCATCCCCACAAAGTGTGCATCATGATGTGCAGGTAAAGGATTCTGTGCGATATTCTGGGTGTCACTGTCTTGGATCACAATCAGGTTTTCCTGGATCATCCTTTACATTTCTCTTTTCAAATCGCGACAGCTTTCAACATTGTGCCCCTGGGCATTGGAGTGGTATTCACACCTTTTAGAAGGGTCAAAGCTTCTTGCACGGGGGTCCACATGATTTGGAGGAATAGGTGCAATCATGTCATACTGCTTTAATTTCTCAAACAAGCTTGCATAGGACTCTCCTATTGGTGTAAAATTATCTTTCAACCTTTGTTCCCCTTTATACCTCTGGCTTGGATGTGGGTTATAGGGCACCTAAAAATTTTGTGGAGGCTGTTAGAGATTTTGTGATGCTTGTGCTCGCCCTCTGGGGTATTTTGGTAGCTGGACAACATACTGAGGTGGAGCAACAGAGTATTGAGGGTTCTGAGGTGGATAATACTGCTCAGGGGAGTTATGGAAAACTTGAGGAGGCTTCTCATACCTTCGAGATGTTCTCCTGGGACCTCTTCTCGACCCTGATGTCATCATGATTTCTTCAACCTTCTCATTTGTATTGCTAAAATTGTCAGATTCAACCCAGACAGCCTAAGTTGCGGCTTTAAAAACTGCTTGACTTATAATTTTGCCTGTCTTAAGACCATTCTCTACCATTTCTCCCATTTTGATTGCTTCCGAGAAGGATTTGCCAACTACGGACATCATGTTTTGAAAGTAATCTGGCTCTTGCGCTTGAAGGAAGACAGTGATTAGCTCATAGTCATCCATAGGTGGCTTAACTCGAGCTGCTTGCTCTCTCCATTTAATGGCATATTCCCTGAAACTTTCACTTGGTTTCTTCTTCAGATTTGAAAGGGAATTGCGGTCTGGGGCAATGTCAATATTGTATTGGAACTGTTTGACAAAGGCCTGTGCCATGTCATCCCAAACATACCAGCGAGACGTGTCTTGATCCATAAACCATTCGGAGGCTACTCCCGTAAGGCTTTCCCCAAAATAAGCCATGAACAATTCTTCATTTCTTCCTGCACCTCTCAGTTGATTGCAATACCTTTTCAGGTGGGCTATGGGATCTCCATGTCCATCATACTTTTCAAATTTGGGAGTCTTAAAACCAGGCGGCAAGTTGACATCGGGGAACATGCATAGATCTTTGAAGGCAACACTATTTTGACCTATCAACCCTTACATGTTTTTCAACCGTTGTTCTAAGCTTTTCACTATTTGGGTCATTTCTTTCTGTACCATCTTTCGGGCAGGCTTCTCAATATTTGCAGGATGATCAAACGAGTACGAGTGGTACTCAGGAGAGTGGTACTGCTCTTGCTGTGTAGAAAATTGTGACTCATGACGAGGCTGTCCTTGACCACTGGCCCATGTTTGACACATTTCGGTCATTTGCTGTTTCAGTATTCTATTTTTCTCAAACACAGTAGACTCTGAACCCTCTGACCCTGAGTCTCTTGAGCACTTGTAACGGCTTCGATGTCAGTTATCATTTTTCCTTGGATCTTGTGTTTCCAGCTTACCACAAACCGACCACCTCAACTTTCTTCACAAATCAAAACAAAACATGTTAGAATGGACTCAGTCGGTCCTTATTATTATCAATATTTTTCATTTCTTTTAAATGGTGATCGAAGCTGATGTGGGTTGCCTACGTATCATGTGAGAACATGAATCAGATCTTGCGTAGTTCGGGAGATCAGGAATAAAGTAAATAAACTAACTCTCTTTTTTTTGGATTTTGATTTTTTTTCAACATTTTTGCAAAGAAAGGCTTCTAAAGAAGAAAGATTTTTTTCCTTTTTCTTTTTGAATTTCGACTCTTTTTTTTTTCTTTTTTCTGGAATTTTGAAAGAAAAACTTCTAAAGAAGAAAGAAAATATTTTTAGATTTTTTGAAATTTTATTTTCAATTTATGAAAGAAATGCTTCTAAAGAAAAAGAAAATAATTTTGAATCTTGAATTTTGTTTTCAATTTTTGAAAGAAGAATGAAAATATTTTTGGAGTTTTGGAAGAAATTAAAAGAAAATATTTTTGTACTATTTTTTTTAAAAACAATTGGGGTCTAAAAGAAAGACTTCCTAAAGAAGCAAGTAATGGAAAATATTTTTGGATTTTATTTTTTAAAATTGTGGGCCGGAACCGATGAGGTTTGCCTACGTATCTCATATCCGATGAGAATCAGACCCGCGTAGTTCACCCTTTTTTGACGTAACAGGGAAACATGACTTTTTGAAAACATTGGATTATTTTTCCCTTTTTTTTTTGAATTTCGGGAGAGTTTCAGAAATTTCAAATACTTACCTCTCACTCTTGATTTTTTTCCTTTGATTTTCTTTTTTTTTCGATTTTCTTTTTTCTCTTTTTTTTATTTTCTTTCCCTATTCTAGAAGTCGATCAACATGCAAGCCGAAACAAACAGATGCGCAAGTAGCACGTAAGATGCATCAGTATGGTCTTTTTAATTTGGGTACACCTGTCCTAGACAGACCCAACCCCTGTGTTGGGTCCCCAAAGTCAAATGCACGTGATGCAAGCAAGCGTTCCTACTAGGGATCCGGCATGAGGCTGTGTTATACTAGGTTTAAAAACCTGGGTGTATTGTTCTAGACCTGGCTTACCCGAGCGGACAACTCGAGCCGGGGGTAGGCAGCGTACCGGGAGTACAGAAGCTTCACCGGCTTTGCAACTTGTTCGAACCTCGTTCTAAAATTGGGATAAGACTCTAACAGAAAAGAAGTCACACGAAGTGCGCACTTCCCAGATGATTTAGAAGACTCAGAGAGAGGAGGGTTTCGCAGCAATTTATATACAGTTCAAACAATATCAAAGAGGTAAAAGCGGCATTTAGCACATTAGGCTCAACATATAAAAATCAGATAAAACAAACCAACTATAACAGTTATTCTAAGCTCGAATTCTTAAACCCTAAATCGAATTTCTGGGTTTGGGTCCCCAGCAGAGTCGCCAGAGCTGTCACACCTCCTTTTTCACTACACCCCCGAGAAGGAGTGTATAAGGGAGTTTTTTCCAACTTAAAGTGACAATTCAAATGGGATTATTTTATTTAAATTCAGAGTCGCCACTTGGGATAATTTTATGGTGTCCCAAGTCACCAGTTCAAATCCCGAATTGAGGAAAATTTGACTCTGTATTACAGTCCGCGAACACAGAAATCCGGGTAAGGAATTATGTTAACCCGGAAGAAGGTGTTAGGCATTCCCGAGTTCCGTGGTTTCAGCACGGTCGCTCAACTATTATTATTGGCTTATTATCTGATTTTAACACACTTTTAAACCTATGTGCATTGTGCATTTTTAACTTTAGAATCGCTTTTATTTATTTAAAGAATTGATTCAAGGTTATTTAAAACACATCGCAAGCCGTGCTACATGAAATGCACCCGTGGTTCACGACACGTTCTATTTAACCTTGTTGGAAATTAAAACCAGGTCACATGAAATGCACCCCCGGATTTTAGAAATTAGGCATCACAACTACGTCACGGGAACCGTACCCATAGCCATGACAATTTTATTGATCACGCCTAAAGCAAGCTACGATGTTTATGAATATATTTTTTTGAGTTTAATTTTATTCACGTAATCTAATTTGAACTAAAATCATAGCTTGACTTAATCATCATCAGTATCCAAAATGGACTAATTCAAATTCGGGCACGAAAGCCAAGCGCTAGCATCACAATTTTACGGATTTAAAGCATTTGCATACATGGTCATAATCCCATTTCGATATTTTAAAATTAGGAAATGGAAATCATAAACAATGCATTCATCACGATAATCAATTACTTTCAACAAATATCTAATACTAATACTCGACATATTCTCCAAAAAATATCTAATACTAATACTCAACATATTTTACTAGACCATTTCATTCAACATACATTTACAGGTTAACCAAACAAAACAAGTACGCGATCAAGAACGTTGTTCACATTGAAATGATCTTACGTGTTAAGGACTACTATGTCTTTATTGAACTTAAGAATTCAAGAATGAAGCCAACATGAAGAAATCAATAAAGTTGCAGCTTATAAACAGAAGCCTTATGCAGCAATTAAATCCAAATCGTTAAAACCTAACTTACTTATACAGGACATTAAACATAATTTTAAGCTAAACCACAAATATTGGCACCCAAAAGAACATGTACTTGATATCCTCTCAGTTTGTTCGGCCTTATGAAATTTTAAAGCCTCAATCTGCAATAGAAGCACGATAAAGGAAAGCAACGAGAACCCCAAGTCCAATTCCTCATACTCCGTTGTCTCCCTTTTCAGTTAAACAAGAAATCGACAGAAGCTCAGCTATTCAACAGTGGAACCAACAGCAAAATCAACAACAATCAACAACACGGGGGAAAAAAAAGCTCCATCAAAAAACGAACAATCTTTTATTTAATTGAACTGGAGTGAAATCACAAATGAGCTATGCAAACTCGAGAACTCATGACAAGCGGAACCGGCGACGAACTCGACTCGATCGGAAATGGAATGTCGCTGCAAACGACCTTGTCAACGTCTATTTTTGTGACTGGTTTAGGTGTTTTGAAGTGAGTTTTACAGCTGGGTTTAGCTTAGAAACAACTCTGATTTTTGGGTCTCTGTTCAAAGCATGAAGAAGAAGCAAGACGGGTGGTCGATGTTTGGTGTTCGATGGCGCTGCATCAGGTCTCGTGAAGAGGAAGCTCGCTAGGGGGGTCCTGATGAAGAAGACGACCAAAGGGGGCGGGTTCCTTTTAGTTGTTGATTTGTGAAGAAGAAGACGAACGAGAGGGTCTCCTTTTCAAAAAGCTGCGCTGATTCTCTTATCTCCCTCTTCAGATTTTTTAGGTGTTCTCTTTATGTAGAGTCTAGGTTTAGGTTATTATTTTGTGTATTTTTCCAATTAGTCCGTAGGTCTTTTGTGTTAAGTCCTTAGGGTCTTTTTTATTTGTTTTTGTTCCAAAGAAGAGTCTAGAAGGGTCCCTAGGCTTAATGGACTAATCCGAATTGGGCTAAGAATTGGGCTCCAAAAACTCTTAAAATTATGATCCAACACCTTAATTGACTCATTTTAAAATAAGATAAAAATACTACACAATGCAAAAGCTAACATGAAACTATTATATGTTTTTTTGGTATTTTCAAAATTAATATAAAGATAAAAATAAGGTACTATTTTTGTATATTTTTTTAAAATTTATGAAAGATACATACTAAAATATTTTTTTGTAATTTTCATTTTTCTTGTAATAAAATAAAGTAAAAGAGTAAAAATGAGTTGAAATAGCTATATTAGGCCTAAATTAAATATTTACGTGCTAAAATATGAAAAATCTTGGGGAGAGTCAAAAATCACATGTCTACAAGGCCAGCCGACACTTTCCATTTAAGTTTTAAGCAATCAAACAATAAGAATTTAAGTCTAAAACATGATGATAAATCCAAAAGTGAACAGTTAGCAATACAGTTGCGGAAGATAAACCCAACACAGCCCGATACCGGGGTGTCACTAATCATGAGCATCTAAAAATCCGGAATAAGACAAGAAAGTCTACAGATTTCAATACAAATCCAAAACAAAGAGAAGTAAGATAAGTGAAGAACCTTTGGGCTGCGAACGCCGGCAGCTACCTAGAGAATCATCGGATCTGCTTGAGCTGGAAAGATCAACACTCGGTAGCGGGATTAGATGCGCCTGAATCTGCACACAGGGTGCAGGGAGTAAAGTGATTACTCCTATTCAGTGAGTAATAATCATAAATAAAGACTGAAAGCATGAAATCATGTAAGGCGTATTATAGGCTATAATGAAGCTATAAAACAGGTAAGAACAGTGTTTCAGTAAAGATATGTAAAATCATAAAATTTCAGTTTAAACTTCAAGAAATGCCTATTCAACAATTAAACAGGTAAATGACAGACAAATAAGACAGATAAGCACATAAAGGATTGCCCCTCAGGCACACTGTCAACAATACCAGCCCCTCGGGCTATATCTCACATCACAATGGGTACCCGCGCTCACTGGGGGTGAAGACTCCTGGAGGAGCCCCTTACGGCCCAAGCGCAATATCAAGCCATCTCGTGGCATCATCACTAGGCCCTCGGCCTCATATCATCAAGTCACCTCGTGGCGTACATATCTCAGGCCCTCGACCTCATAATTGTAATCAGTGTTTCCTCACAATATAGGCCCTCGGCCTTACTCAGTCAAAATCTCACAGCCACTCGGGCAACAGTAAAACATAGTGCTCAGCCCAAAATATCATTTAAAATGTCATTTTAAGTGTTAAAGTAGAGTAAACATGGTTGAGTTATAAAAAATAGTAGAATATAGCATGACTGAGTTCAAGTATAAAGTCAAAACAGTGAGGAAATATGAATAAAAATTCCCTAAGGGTTGAAATAGTTGGCACGAAGCCCAAATATGGTATTCAGCCCAAAACATGATGATAGCAAATAGTTTTCAGTCAAATATGCGGTAAAACGGTCATTCGGGACAGACTAAGTCACAATCCCCAACAGTGCACGACCCCACGCTTGTCATCTAGCGTGTGCGTCACCTCAATATAGCACTATGATGTGCAATCCAGGGTTTCATACCCTCAGAACATCATTTACAATTATTACTCACTTCAATCCGGTCCAAACTCTAGTCCGTGATGCCTTTGCCCCTCGAATCGGCCTCCACTCGCTTTGAATCTATCTAAAATCAGAATCACCGCATCAAAATATGCTAAAGGAACGAAGCCCAAGCGAAAATATGCAATTTACAACATAAATCCCGAAATTACCAAAACCCGACCCCTGGGCCCACGTCTTGGATTCCGGTAAGAATCACATCAATGGATTCCTTATCACTCCTCGAGTTCATACATACCAAAAGCATCAAAATCCAACCACAAATGACCCCTCAAATACCCATTTCTAGGTCTCCAATTTCAAGCCCTAGTTCTTCCATTTTAGGATTAATTTCCATGATTAATTAGGTAGATTTCACATTAGAATCGAGTTTTAAGTCCATGAATCTTACCTCCAAGTGTTTCCCTTTGAATCCCTCTTCAATCCTCTTCAAAAAGCTCCAAAAACCCTCAACAATGATGAAAATAAACCCCAAAATCGCGGACAAGACGACTATTTAAACATTCTGCCCATGCCTGAAATCCTTCTTCGCGAACGCGGTCAACGCCTCGTGTTCGCGAAGCACAATCCAACTTTGACCAAGAATTACTCATCGAGACCTTCCCATCGTGAACGTTATGTTTTCCTCAGACCACTCTTCGTGATCACATTACCTCTCCCGCGAACGCAATGAATAAAATACCTCAAGTCCAGCTGACCAAATTCCTCTACGCGAACGCAATTCACTTCACGCGAACGCGATGACCAAACACCCAGCCCTTCATGAACGCGGAGCCTTCCTCGTGAACGTGAAGGCTTAATCCCAGCCTTCATCAACTGACCCTTCGTGAACGCGAGGACCGACTCGCGAACGCGAAGGTCATTTCTCTGCAACACTGATCTGCAATTTTCTGCAATTCCAAACATCATGAAATGGTCCGATTGGCCACCCGAAACTCACCCGAGGCCCCCGGGACCTCACCCAAAGATGCCAACATATCTCATAACCTCATTCAAACTTGTTCCAACCTTCGGAATGCTCAAAACAACATCAAAACACCAAATTCGCATCGGATTCAAGCCTAAGAATTCCAAAATCTTCTAAATTACGCTTTTGATCAAAAACACAACCAAACCACATCCGAATGACCTGAAATTTTGCAAACACATCCCAAATGACACAACAGAACTATTTCTACTCTCGGAATTCCATTCCGACCCTTATATCAAAATCTCACCCATCAACCGAAAATTGTCAAAATACCAACTTCGCCAATTCAAGCCTAAATCTACTCTGGACCTCCAAAATATATTCTGATCACGCTCCTAAGTCCCAAATCACCTCTTGAAGCTATCCGAACCATCGGAACTCACATCCGAGCCCTCTAACATATAAGTCAACATCCGGTTGGCTTTTTCAACTTAAACTTTCTCAAAAGAGACTAAGTGTCTCAAACCTTACCATATTCTTTCCAAACCCAAGACAACTAACCCGATCACTCATAGAACCGATAGACAAAGCAATAAGAAGCAAAAATGGAGGAAACGGAGCGGCAACTCATGAGATGATGTGCCGTGTCGTCACACCTGCATTACGTGTCACCTCAATATAAATATAATCATTGCACCATGAGACCCGATCTAAATATCAATAAATATGACTCTATCTCCCACAACAGTCATCAATCCGCTCAAGTCTCCACATGTCAACATCTCACAGAAACATAATCCAATTATATAACACGAAATATCATAATGTGCCTCAAATACAGCTCAAACCCATGTCACGTACAAAGACACCAATAACATGTGAGACAGCATATCAAAAGTGCACAGAGACAGAGATATAACATGCGGATATAACTATCATGACTGAACAGTATGACTACGACTAAGGCAAACGGCTCAACAGGGCAAAAATAGCCCTGTCATGGCTCAAAAAATTAAATAGATAGCCTAGACATGATTTCTAGCATGAATAACAACTCACGTAGTCATACAAATGGAGAAAACAGTATATCAAAGGAAGCATGATAGCAACACAAGTCATATAATAGCCTAAGAACTACCCGCATCATGAATACTTCGGTGCACGCACCCGCGCCCGTCACCTAGTACGTGCGTCACCCCAATCCAATACATCTCTTATAACATTGTTCCCAGGGTTAAATACCCTGAAATACAAGCTTAGAAATGTTACTCACCTCGAATAAGCCAAATCAAATATCAATCAAGTCAAAGGATACTCTAGAATGCCATCTCATGCAAACCAACCTCTGAACGGCTCGAAACCAGCCAAAAGCAACATAAAATATCAAATAATGCCTAGGAAAACAATCCCAACTAATAAAGGTCGAATCTTTACTCAAATACTCAAAGTCAACAAAAAAGTCAAACCGGACCCGCACCTCAAAACATGACAAAACTTACGAATTTCGAATATCATTCAATTATGAGTCCAACTATACTAATTTCACTTAACTCCGACTCTGAATCGATGTTCAAAACTCAAATTTTCACTTTATGAAAGTTTAGACAAAACCCCTAATTTCTCTTTCAAATTCATAAATCAAATGCCAAAATCGAAGATAGATTCATGAAATATAATCAAAACCGTGTAGAAAACACTTAGGGGGTTTGGTAGGATGCATTAGAGAAAATAAAGCATGCATTAACTTTTTGTATTACTAATTCCTTGTTTGATACACTTTTTCAACCTATGTATTACTAATGCAATTATTAGTTATACAACATATTTGGCATTAACCTATGTGTAACTAATACATAGCAAACCATGGTATTAGCAATATCAAGGCTATTAATGCATGCATTAGCATGGTTAAAGACAAACTTATACTTAGAGTCCCTTAAAGCTATAGAAATAGAGGGCATTTTTGTAAACAACTAATTTTCTTAAAAATTATGCGGTGCATTTTAATTTTTATTACACCACACCAAACAGTGGATAAATATAATCTATGCATAATTAATGCTTGTATTACTAGTTCATGCATTAATAATACACTTTATTCAGCATTATTCTTATATATCCTACCAAACGACCTCTTACTCCAATCCATGTGGTAAAAATTGCCTCCAAAATTACCCAAATCCGAGCTCCCTAACTCAAAATTTGATATAATAACTCTAACCCTCGAAATGGGATTAAATAGAGTCTCTCAGTTATTACACTTCGCAAATGCGAAAAATTCCTCGTGTTCACGTAGAACAAATCTCACCAACTACAATTTCCTCTTACATGAATGCGACAACTGAGTCGCAAACGTGATGGTCAATCCCCTAGAAATATGTGATCGCGCTACAAACAACACGGCTGTGAAGAACAAACGCCTGACATCCTCAGGCCCTCCTTCCTTCTACATGAACGCGTCACTGCACACCCGAACGCGATCAACAATTGCCTCAACCTTCGTGAACGTGTCTCTGGACTCGCAAATGCAATGAGAATTTTGAAGTCACCAAACAACTCTACACGATCATGATCCTCTCTTTTCGATCGCGAACAAGGAAACCAGATGCCCAGAAATCAGCAGTTCTTCTAAGACCAAAATGAAACCGAACTTGATTTGGATCACTCCCAAGGCCCCCGGGACCCCATCCAAACATACCAATAGGTCCTAAAACAAGATACAAACTTAATAAAAGTTTTAAATCACATCAAACAACATCAAAACCATGAATCACATCTCAAATCAAACTTAATGAACTCTTGAACTTTCAACTTCCAAAACTCATGTTGAACTATATTAAATCAACTCGGAATGACCTCAAATTTTGCATCCAAGTTTCAAATGACATAATGAACCTATTCTAACTCCAAAACAATAATCTGAACCTGATAACATTGAAGTCAACTCTCGATCAAACTTATGAACATTTCAAACCTTCAAAATTTCAACTTTCGTCAAATAGTTTTGAACCCTTATAGAGACATCCAAAAGAAAATCCGGGTAGACACCCAAGTCCAAAATCACCATTCAAACCTAACAGAACCATCAAAATTCTGATCCGGAGTCAAATACACAAATGTCAAATTTGGTCAACTCTTCCAACTTAAAGCTTCTAAAATGAGAATCATTCTTCCAAATCAATTCTGAATCACCTGAAAACCAAAACCGACGATTCACGCAAGTCATAATACATCATACAAAGCTACTCATACCTTGAACCATCGAACGGAATGCAAATATTCAAAACAACCGGTCGGGTCGTTATACAAATCAAACTATTAAACTATCATAATAAAACACAAATGGTACACTTATCAAATATCTCCCAAAACTGGTAGAACTGAGTCATAAGCTCTACAGAGAATGCACTAATAATCTCTAAATACAACTCTGTTTTGAAGTGAAGATAGATAGTAGTAAAGCAATAGAAGACGGTGACTCTGAGGCCTGCGAGTGTCGAGTAGGTATATCTTGAAGTCTCCAAAATAACTTGTCAATCACTAGCGTCTGTCATGAGCAGATGTACCTGGATCTGTAAAAAAAAAATATGCAAAAGCATAGCATGAGTACACCACAACGGTATCTAGTAAGTATCAAGCCTAAATTCAAAGTAAAAGTCCAAAAATCCAAAAATATTTTCTTTTTTCTTTAGAAGTTTTTCTTTCGAAATTCCAAAAAAAAAAAGTTAAAATCCTAAAAAAATATTTTATTTCTTCTTTAGAAGTCCTTCCTTCCAAAAATTCCCACAACAAAAAAAATCAAAATCCAAAAATATTCTCTTTCTTCTTTATAAGTCTTTCTTTCGAAAAAAAATCAAAATCCAAAAACAAAAATCAAAATCTTTACTAGGAGTTTCATGGGCTGATTTTTATAAATTAAAAAAAAGAGTTAGTTTATTTTCTTTATTCCTGATCTCCCAAAGAGTTAATTTATTTTATTCCTAATCTTCCCGAACTACGCAAGATTTGATTCATGTTCCTGCATGATACGCAGGCAACCCATATCAGGTTCGATCGAATGGTTTAAAAAAATATGGAAAAAAAAAAGAGAAAAGAAAAAAAAACAGAAAAGAGAAAAAGAAAAAAAGAGAGTGTTTATTCTAACATGCTTGTTGTTTTGAAATCAAAACTAGTCAAAGGTGGTCGGTTTGTTGGTTTACAATGGCGAGTCACAAAAACCATCCAACATCTTTCGGAAATAAAAGCATCTTCTCAACCGATGAAACAAGCATCATTGTTGTTGATCCAAGGTCACAAAAAGGCAAGTGGGCAAGTTGTCGGTGAAAAATAAAAAATGGAGGCAAATGTGGGGTTTACTTTACTAGATTTGAGCAATAGGACATGGGCTGCTCGGGATGATTGTCAAAATTTGAGTGTTGAATCCAAAGCAATTAAAATGGTCAAATGTCGTAGTAATGCTGATGCGCGAATCTGTGGCTAGACGTCGCTTAGCAACTGGAAAGTCACTCCTCTTTTAGACAGAGAGGAGTCATGGTAGCTTATTTTGTCGTCTTTTCTTCTTCTTTTTGTGCTATCGGACCCTTCTATCCTTTATTCAATAAAAAAGGCAGTCAGTCATTGTGTGTTCATTTTGTGCATAGTTCTTTTCATGCTAGTTTTAGTGACATGACATGCATGTGGAATTTTTGGTCAGATCTTAGAAAACTGATTTAGTCTTGAATTGGACAAGTGAGAAAGAGACACTTTTGAAGATGAATAAAGACATGAAACATTGGAAAAATGAGCATGAGCCCAAGTTTATATGGAACCAAAGCAGTCATGCTCATGGAAGTTAAGGATCTCTACCTTTTAAATCATTTGAGAAGATCGGGCTTAAGGATGATTGGATGGGTTGAAATTTGTTTAGCACTAAGAGATAGAAAGTACTTTTCAAAAGAAGGTGTAGGTAGTTTTCATTTAAATTTGAGTAGCATATCTTAGTTTTCATTTAAATTATTTTACTTAGTTTTTATTTCGATTGTATTGCTCATATAGCTTTACATTGAAAAAGACCCAGAAAGCAACATGTCCATCAATGTCGTGATTGTGAAGGGCTAACATAATTGGCAATCTCGAGGTTAGGAGGCCCTTTTTTTTTGCTATCCAAACGCTTTATGCCCTTTGTTACCCCCTTTGATCCTGTGTTATTTTCGTTGGCCACCCTCTTTTGGAATCAAGTTTTGAGTCAAAATTCCACAAAAAAGAAAAAAAAAGTCCATGTCCCAAGAGTACAAATTGGGACAATTCTTAGAAAGTTCAAGTGAAAAAAAATAAAGAAGAAAAGAACTGGCAAAGGTCCATGCCCCCAGAAAATAGAAGTCGGGGCAACTTGTTTTGAAAAAAAAAGACAAAAAAAGACAAAGAAAAAGAAAGAAAGATGAAAAAAAATTAAATATAGTTAGGTCAGATGTTTGAACCACGTTAGACCTGATTCCTTTAAAAAAGGGATACGTAGGTAGCCTCACGGTTCGGTCCAACCAAATAAGAATTCAAAAAAAAATATCCAAAAATCCCCAGTATCTGAAACTGGGGCAGAGATTTTATTTCATTTTTGAAAGAGTCGATTTCAAGAGTTGTAAGTCCACGACCCCTCATTTTGAGTCTACTTTGAGCCTTCATGTCGTCCTTTCTTTCCATCCCTATCCAAAAATCTTCCAAATAAAGACCTCCTAATCAGCCTTCAAGAATGCCAAGAGAAGCATGCAATGAGAAATAGTTGTCACACGACGTAGAACACCGTCGATTTGCTCACAAAATAAAGGGGGAAAATAAAAAAAAATGAGAGAGTCTTGCTAGTGAAAACCTTTACGGACACTGTAAGGCGACGTAAGTAGAGATAAATAAATGAGAGAGACTTGTTGGTGAAAATCCCTCGGGGCACCACTAGTCGAAAGTAAGTCGTGAAGATGATGCAAAGGATTGTCACGAACAAGCTCGACTTCAAAGGTCATAAGAATGGTAAAAGGGAAGATTGGTTTAGTTTGATAGACCAGGCCGTTGAGTCCAAAATGCATGTCATGATC
Source organism: Nicotiana tabacum (assembly GCF_000715075.1). Classification (NCBI taxonomy): domain Eukaryota; kingdom Viridiplantae; phylum Streptophyta; class Magnoliopsida; order Solanales; family Solanaceae; genus Nicotiana; species Nicotiana tabacum. The sequence continues at coordinate 54,044,176 of NC_134089.1, read as the reverse complement.
ATTAAGACTAGTTATTGGGAAAAAAGAGAGAAAAAAGAAAAAAAACTCTTCCTTCTGTCCTCCCGACAGGGGCATTTCTTGTTATTTTTTTGTGTCATTGTGTCCTTCATCTAAGTCAGTCCTTGTCAAAACAAGCAAGAAGAGATTTCAAAACCTGCTACCAGCTTTTCAGTTGCACAAAGTAAATTTGGCCAGCCCACTCAGCTTTTACAGTCAACATGACTTGAGGATTCATGCAAAGGCTTCCCCCCAAAAGACTCTTGTCAGCCTACCTGGCACAAGCAAATATATAACTTGTGGTTCTCCCTAATAGACAAATTGCTCAAAAGTAGAAAGTCATTCAAGATATCAGAATGTTGATACCCAATTTTTCCCTATATATTTTTTATACAAAATACTTTCAAAATAGCATGCCCAAGAGTTTTGGTATTTTTTCCTAATTTCTAAAGATTTTTAAAATCAATTTATTGTCTATTTTAGGAGTACAAAATCCATAATTATTCCCAAAATCATCAATTTTGGTGAATAATTTACTTTATTCCCATATTTATACCAAAATATAATTAAGATAATTTTTGCATATTTTTTTACAAATTTATTTGGTATTTTTAAAACTAAATTGCATATAATTGCAATTATAGCCTGTTCTATGATTGATAGCATTTTGCAACTATAAAATCGTTTCCAGTATTTTTAGGTTAATATTTATATATTATTAACTAGTTCAGTGCTTTTAATTTGTTTGTAAAATCATTTTAACTATTTTATAAAATAAAAGAGGGGAAAATTGGCTATTTAACACATAGACATTTCTATTTCAATTTTAACCTCAATTTAACCCCCAATTCCACCCAATTTAAAACGACCCAATTCCAATTTTAACCCGACCCCTTGACCCGTTTTAAGACCCGCCCGGCCTCCCCTTTAATCCTGGCCGTTGATCATTTCAATGGCGGTGATTCGTTCTTTCCTTTTTCAATTCCCATACCCCCCTAACCCTAACTCATTTGTATCAAAGATGCCGCCTTTGAACTCTCTGCATCTCCCAAATCCTCTCTATCCCTCCCCGAAACCCTAATCGATTCCGACCTACTTCTGTCATGTTTCCACCAGAATCCATGGCATTCCTAGCCATGGATGGCCTGTGCTCACTCTCTCTCACCATTAACCTAAGCCACTCGATGTTTGAAGGCCGCTTTCAATGGCTCCCTTTAGATCTATCTCAGATCTATAAGATCTATGGCCTCTCCAGCCATTTTCCGGCGTATTCAAGCAATATGAGTCTCTTCAACTCAAGACCCAACTTTCCTCAAGACCTTCTCATTCTAGGGTCTTCTCTGCTGTTTTTAAGCCGTCTAAGGTTCTATACTTACTTATTTTTTCTTAGATCTATGCCATGCTTGGTCTTTACTTGACGTCTTAAGATTTTTCCCCAAAATTTCCTTTTCAAAATCGTTCAAATTCGATTTTTAGGGTTTCTGGAAAGTTTCTTTAAATGTTTTCTGACTCCTTTGTTCTCTCTTTATGTGTGTTTATACTCGTAAGTTTATTTCTTATTATGCTCGAGTTTGCTCTCTTTTGTTTCTTTTCTGATTATGAAAGACCTTTCTGTTCTTTTTGTCGCACTCATGCTCACATGTTAACTCGGTTTGTTGTTCCTCATTCTTTGCTATATGTGTTTAAGTTTGAGCTCTTTGATTTTGTTTCACCTTACTAAATTTTGTTGATATTCCTGCTAAGCATGTTTTTACCTACTTTGTTTAAAACTCGTAGCCTCTCTTTCTTCTGAATTCATTTGTGTATGTTTGCCTCTCACAAGCCTTTGAAAGGGGCTTCTAAGCCTCTCTCAATGACTTTGATTTCTCACCTCTGATTCTATTTGAAACCCTAAAGATTTGGGGATTTTCTTTGAAAAGTGGCACTAGGGTTCCACTTTGGGACCCTAGGTTTGCAGACTCACTATGAGCCTGTAATCGAACTTGAATCCTTTTGTTTGTGACTCTGAAACTTTTAGTAACTCTTTTCTAGGGTAAACGACTCTTTTTTTTTTATTTAGGTGCTTTATATATGAGAAAAACTCCTTTTTCAAAAGGTTTTCACAACCAAGTGATTGATTCTGAAATCCCTTTAATAAGGCTAATGATTCCTTATTGATTTCTTTCGATTGAACCTCCTTTACCCTACTGGCTGTTTATTTTGATCTTTTTGTGTAGAAATTCTATGCTTGTGATGTTTTCCTTAAATACATGGTCTCGTGTATTCCTTCTGTAATTCTGTACCAATGTTTGAATTATTTCTATACTTATATGATTCTTTCCGTTATTACCTTGATTCCCAGTGATTACAATTGGATCCGGGATCCTCTTAATTGATTTTCGAACTGATGCCCTATTTTACTTTATAAATACACTATTATTCCAACTTTCCTTAATTACCCACTATGTATTTGACCTTGTTTATGCACTATGTGGTTTCTATGCCCTAATCAGCCCTATTGAACTAATTTCTTTCCTTATTCTATCTTGACTAACCGTTTGAACTAGATTCCTTAATTAAAGGATTCCAGTTGTCTTAATTGACACTAATTGATTGCTATTTCCATGTGTTGTGCATCCTTTGCCTATGTATTACTTGTTTTCAAAACTATATAAAGACCTAGTCTTCCCTCTTTACACACACTGAAATACACACGAACAAAAATACTTCTGATTACTTACTATCTTGCAATACTGTTTGAATTCAATACTTGGCTCTGCTTGAGATCTTTTGGAACTACTTTGTTTGCAACTTGGCTCTCTCAAGGCTACTGTTTTCTTACTTACTTTCCTTTGAAACTGGTATGTCTTTTATCTAATTTTCTGCCTCACCCCTATGTGTTCACTCTACAGTTTCAGACTTTTCGTTTACTTTACTGCTCATGTTCAGTAATTTGTGCTAAATATTTTTCTTCCTTGCTTCTATTTCTGTTATGAATCCCTACTCCTATTCCCTTCTATATGCCTGAGTTAAGGTCTTGGTCTGACAGTATCCTAATTACTGCCTAGGCCATAACCTGATCCACAATGGATCCTAACTCTCAATGTTTGGCTAGCAGGTTGGTCAGGGGTGTGCCAGCATTCCAATTGTTGGGCATGACCACCAGCCTGCCATGTCTCTCCCTGATTCCTTTCCCCCTGTGCACTTACACTTATTCTTAGACTCTTAAGTTCTGCCCCTCTCTTATGAGCTTTGGGACCTTGAGTTCCCTCTGAACTTGGACATCTGAGGGTTGGCATTTCCACACTGCACTATGTTCTTAATTCTGCAATGTTTTGGGGTGTAAGTATTGCCCAGAGCCCCTTTGAGACTCTTGGGAACTTTGACACACTCCAAATATGAGAAAGTCTTTTGGAAATCTGATCTTGGAAGTTGGTTCATCTCATATTGTTGGACTTCGAGTCTGAATTAGGCTGTTTAGATGTAGCTGGAACTTCTGATGTAATTTTACTTATTTCTCTGATTCACTCGGGTCTGTAATGATTTGTAATAACTATGGGGTGTATAGTAAAATGGGGGGAGGGTCTCTCATGTTGTGCATATTGGGTAGATATCATGATTTAGGTTATATTTCTACAATCACAACATTTTTCGTTTATATATCTGCATTTAAAAATTCTGCCTATAAGATTGTTTCATTATGCATTTAGAAATACTTCCTATAAGATTGTTTCATCATGCATTTAGAAACCCTGCATTTAAGTCTTTATAACTTATGCATTACTGCATTTAGAAAACATGCCTATAAGTCCTGCATTTCTGCATTGAAAACATGCTTATAAGTTCTATATCTTAGAGATTATGCCTATAGGTTCTTCATATAGAAAACATGCTTATAAGTTTTTCTGCACTTCTTCATATACCCACCGTTAGGCAAACAATCTTAGGCTTAATAATAACCAACCCATTCTAGATACCATGGCTATAGGGTTCTTGCATTTATGTAAAAAAAAAAATTAAAACCAATGACACTTAGAGATCATGCCTATAGGAATAAATCAACTGAACCAGTCCCGTTTTGAATCTAAAACCAGTCTTAAAGTCTGCAGATCTTCTTTTTTTTATAAAACCAGCAAACTTTTTCCTTAAAATCAATACAGCTCTATTAGATGTCATGCCTATAGGCCTCACTTAGGCAAACTATTAGTTGATTAATCAACTATGTCAGTCTTTGATAACTAAATCTAGACAAGGCTAATTCGGACTCCTCATATGTGATGAATCAGCCTATCCTGCGCCTTAATTTAATTCAGACCATAACTAGTACTTGTAAGTCATGCTAAATAATTTGCTGCTTTGAATGAGGAGGCATACTTGAGCCTTAATTGCTATTTGTTCCCCCTTTAACTGCCTTATATGTTTTGATTGTCGCCCTAGAATTTTATCCTTTTAAAATCTGAAAAGTCAAATCTCCCTTCCCTTTAGGACTAGTAGTCCCAAATGCCCCCGGGGCTGATAGGATTGGGGCGGGTACTAACATGCAATAAGTAACGATACTATTCTGCGCTCAATACCTTAACGGGGTAGGAAAGGGTAGATATGGATATGATGACGGGTGCGCTAATACCATGTGTAACCCCTCTTTTGAGGAGTGATTACCGGGTATTGCATTGATGTGATCCATATGGTTTGTAAACCTAGGACCCCCTTTCTTTTAACTTGTTTTATTGTCAGAACTATTTCCTTAAAATTTCTGCTTTCTTTATTCTCTTCAAACTTTCAATTTGCTTGCAATAATGTGTGAACTCCTTCTTACTTGAGCCCTTAATTGTTTATTTGATTATGTGAAGTCACAATTGTAACATGACCGGGAACCACACTAGTGGATATCTAGGGGTGCCTAACACTTTCCTCTCGAGATAATTTCTAGCCCTTACCCAAACTTTGGTTCTTCAAACTCAAACCCTTCTTAGTTTCCAAATGCACTTAATCATTAGGTGGCAACTCTTCATGTTCCAATACCTAATTCCCAAAAGGGAACGAGTTGTCCTCTCAAATGTCTTAAGCCTGATTTCGCAAGAAAAAGGGGGCACGACAGCGTGGCGACTCTGCTGGGGATATCTCTTTTATGCTTTTACCATTTCATGTTATTTGTGACTTTACTGCTTCTTTATTGCCTTTATTTAATGTCTTTATTTCTCTTCTATTACGAGACTGACTTGGCTCCTTGTTTCTTTTCTTTAATGCTTTCTTTTACTGCTTTCCTTCAATGTTGTTGTAATTATGAGCAATTATTGTAATCATTACTTTATGAACGTGCAAATACATGACAACTTGTAACTGCATATTCAACATCATATTCCACTTGTGCCAAACAAAATACCATAGCAACGCTTATAATGAGTGGTTGCGCACTTCCGATATCATTACCCCCCTAAATTTGGCAAAGGCGTATTTGCGGTAAAACCAGTCGATCAACGGTGTAGTCGACGGTTCCGTGTGTTTCCCTCTTGAGTTTTCCGCTCAAGGGTACCAGTCTAATACCCTATAGAAACCCTACTCTGTTCAATTGTGCATGCATTACTGTCAAAACCTAGCCAATACAATTATGTTGTCCTAATAATGACTCTTTAAGATAGCCTTGTCCAAAGTCCATTGGGTTTCCTTGGAACCTAAACGGACATTATCATATTCTGTGCATTTATTTGGAGAACAAAATGTTGCTTATGCTAATTGTTGGTTTAAATAGTCGAGTCTGGTGGGGGTAAGGGTCTAACCCTTTTTGTTTTGCAGAAAATGGAGAGCGAGGTACCCAACCTCAATGAATGGAAAGAGAGGGCCACCAAGGCTAGTGAAAAGCTGGAATCTCTGGAATACAGTCTGCTAGAATTGGAAGGAAAAGTGAGGAAAAGAGTCATCGATTGCCAGAACGCTGAAGGAAACGAAGGAGAACGCTTGGTAAAGGCATTTTTACTGGAGAATCTGTGCGAACTGGAGGATTTAATCAACGAGAGCATTCAACCTGGGGAAGGTCCTTCTGGACCAAATAGATAGGATTCTTTTCTTTTTGCTTTAAATGTAATAAGGCCAACGACCATTAGCAACATTTTATTTTCTGCTATTTTAGTGTCATTTTGGGATTCGTCTTATTTTTATCAATAAAATGAGGCATTTAGCATTATAAGTTCTCCAAATCAACTTGTCGCTAGGCCTACCTCTGGCACAACGAGGCTCCCAAATTAGGACACGAATTATATTCTTGCACTATGTATTTAAATATTGCAATGTTTTCTTCTCATAATCCGCACTAACTTGCTACCTTTTTGTTTTTTCCTTTTGTTTATTCCCCTCCCCAAAGGTTAGTTCGTGCACTCTGGCGTCGTCATCTTACTCCACAAGATCCAAGGACCCTCCACCTGCTCCTCCTCTGAGTCCTATCAGAAACAAGAACAAGGGAAAGATGGAAGATTTGAGCAACATCATAAAGGAGAACTCAGTTGAAAGGGTAGAGGTTCCTCAGGGTATTCATGTTTCCAAGGAAAGTGCCTCCCAGCTCGAACAGAAGTTATTGAAGTTTCAGGAAGAACTGGACCAAGTTCGGAACTTGGCGAATTTGTCATTTTCCCTCACTACCCCAAATGTCAACTTTGCAACACTCAAAACCCCAGACCTCCACAAAGCATCCGGAAACCACAAAACCAACCCGCTACCCATCACCACTGCAACACATGCCACACTTCATACAACACCCCACTACTAATTCCTGAACCACTAAACTCTACAAATGATCATCCCCACAACGCCCCCATCTATGTGGAAACCACACCACACTATACTCAAACTATTTCAAGAACACCTGAGTCTGATAACAAAGACTCTTTTATTAGGAATCTGGTCGCGAAACTCAAGAAGTTGACTAGCCGAGTTCAGGGTGTCGAAGGAAACAAGGGGATTGAGGGACTGAATTACGAGGACCTTTGCATACAACCAGATGTCGAACTGCCTGAGGGGTATAAACCTCCTAAGTTTGAAATGTTTGACGGTACTGGGGATCCGAGAGTTCATCTAAGGACCTACTGCGACAAGTTGGTCGGAGTAGGGAGGGACGAAAAGATTCGCATGAAACTCTTCATGAGGAGTCTGAAAGGAGATGCTTTGTCTTGGTACATCAACCAAGACCCTAAGAAGTGGTCAAATTGGGTAAGTATGGAGTTTGATTTCATGGACAGGTTCAGGTTCAATGCAGAAAATGCACTAGACGTGTTCTACATCCAGAACTTAAAGAAGAAACCGACGGAGACATTCCGCGAGTATGCTACTCGTTGGAGATCAGAAGCTGCTAAGGTTAGACCGGCTTTAGAAGAAGAACAAATGAACAGGTTTTTCGTCCGAGCTTAAGACCCACAGTACTATGAAAGGTTAATGCTGATTGAAAGCTAGAAATTTTCTGACATCATCAAGCTAGGGGAAAGGATCGATGAAGGTATCAAAAGTGGTATGGTCACTAACTTTGAAGCTTTGCAGGTCACCAACAAGGCTCTACAGTCTGGTGGTACGTCCAAGAAAAGGGACGTGAGCGCCGTGATGGTTGCACAAAGAACAAAATCCCCAATTGAATACCAAACCTACCCAATACCTCCACTCACCCCAAATTTCCAAGAACTCTCGCCCTCTTACCAAACTCCACCACCTACTTACCAATCACATCCACCTCCCACGTATCAGCCTACTTCACCCAGATATTCCCAACCCGCACATGTTTATCAAACCTATAATACTCAACCCTCTCAATATCAATCACCTCCCACCCGCCAAAACATTCCTAGACCCCGACCAAACTTTGACTGCAGCCCCCCCAAACAGTATACCACCATTGTCGAACCTATCGACCAGCTGTATGAAAGGCTCAAAGCTGTTGGTTACATCACCTCCATCCCTACTATAAACCCTGAAAACCCCTCCCAATGGGTCAACCCAAACAAAACTTGTGCATACCATTCCGGCATGAAGGGGCATACCATTGATGAGTGCCGCTCTCTGAAGGATAAGATCCAAGCTTTGATTGACAACAAGATCATCGTAGCAAAAGAGCTAGCTCCGAATGTCCGCAACAACCCTCTGCCTATCCACAAGAATGGAGGCGTTCACATGATTGAGATAAAGGACGATTGGGACACCAAAGTGTCAATCGGATTAATCGCTGAAGGTGACGAGCCAAAGGAACCAACGGTCACACTTAATCCAATTGTGGTCTAGATCCAGCCTTCTGAAAATGCTGAAGTAGACATGTCCATACTACTTGAGTTCAAAGCACCTTCTTCTGCAAAGATGCCAGGACCTATTGAGGTCGAGTTTGGGTCTCCAAAGACACATGTACCATTCGAAGTGGTTGTGTTACCATCCAAGGCAAAGGTACCCATTCCGGTGGACATGACAGCCGTAACACCATTCCATATGAAGGCCATACCGTGGGATTACACCGCCGAGGCGAGAAGGAGAGGGAAAACCAAATCCGGAGAAGTAATTGCAGCACAGGGTATGACAAGAACCGACAGGGTTTATACCCTAGAACATCTAGCTGAGTCCAGTAAGCAAGCCTCTGGACGACCAACCGTCACTGAAACTGGGCCTGATGATCTCTGGAGGAAGATACAAGCCAAAGAGTATTCAGTCATTGATCAGTTGAACAAAACACCAGCCCAAATCTCTATCTTGGCTCTGCTACAAAGCTCTGACGCACTTAGGAACGCCTTATTGAAGGTGCTGAGCAAGGCATATGTACCCAGCAACATAACTAGAGGAGAAATGGCAAACATGGTAGGGCAAGTATTGGAAAGTCACAAAATCACTTTCCATAAAGATGAGCTACCACCTGAAGGGCTAAGCCACAACAAGGCATTGCACATCACTGTACAGTACGAAGATTATTTCATCACCAGAATCCTGATTGACGGAGGGTCCAGCCTCAATATTTGTCCATTGGTGACTCTCAGAACATTGGGAAAGAGCCTGCATGAGATCAAGGATGGAGCCATCAATGTCAAAGCTTTCGATGGATCCCAAAGGTCCACTATTGGGGAAATCAGTTTGTGTCTGCAAATGGGACCGACTTGGTTCGACGTTGATTTTCAAGTGATAGACGTCCCAGCATCTTACAACTTGCTATTGGGACAGCCCTGGATCCATGCCGCTGGGGCTGTAGCATCAGCCCTACATCAAGTAGTGAAATTCGAGTGGAATCACCAAGAGGTAATTATTCATGGCGACGGTAGCAATCCCATATACAGTCGCCAGACCATCCCAGCAATCGGAGAAAGAAGGAAGATAGGCGGAGAAACCTACCATCACATTGAGCGAGTCAACACTGTGGACAAGGACAAATGGTGGGATAGCAAAATTGAAAGTATACTGAATTGGTGTGGATACGAACCTGGCAAGGGACTTGGCAAGAATCTCCAAGGAATCGCTAAGCCTATCAAGTTGAAGAAACACGGTACCACTTTCGGTTTGGGATATAAATACACTTGGGAGGAATTCAACCACTGGTCGCCACCATGGCGCAGTCCCTACTACCCACTGGAGCATCCGATACCTCGCTTGGAGCAGACTTTCCAGCCAGCCAATGTCATATATGGGTCGGGAGAAGAGGAAGCACTGGCGGCGATGAGGAATTTGTTTTTGGAAGATGATAATATGGACTGTTGTGTCATTTTCGAGGAGGATGGGGAGGAAAGCCCTTCTATACAAGCTGTGAGCCGAGGAGCACACCTCAACAATTGGTCCATCAGAACCACCAGGGCCCGGAAAGCTTCGGGGTAGCAAGGCTGAACAAAGCACCATACATTATCTTTATTTTTCGCTAATTGACTTTGTTTCCGCATTATAATACTGAAATAAGAGCTCTAATGTTCAAAACAATTATGAAAGTTACCAAAGCATTTCAGTTTCTTATAAATCTCGCTCTTATTACTTTTTATCATTTACTTTATTTACACAGCATTACTATTACTTATCTTGATGAACCGACGATTGTGACATCCAACGAGGCAACGCAACAAACAGATATGGACTCAGAAGAAGATGATATACCAGAAGAGGTTGTTAAAGAGGTTGAGAATTGTGAGAACCGACCTAAGTCTAATCTGGACGAAACTGAGATTGTCAACCTGGGAGATGCAGAAAATATCAAAGAAACACGAATCAGCGTTCATCTGTCACTATCAGAAAAGAAAGAGTACACGGAATTTCTAAAGGAATATGAGGATAAATTCACCTGGTCTTATGATGACATGACTGGTCTCAGCACATCTATTGTAGCTCACAAACTGCCAACCGATCCGACATGTCCACCAGTAAAATAGAAGCTGAGGAAGTGCAAACCTGACATGAGTTTGAAAATCAAGGAAGAAGTCACCAAGCAAGTCAAAGCCAAGGTTCTCAGGGTAGTAGAGTATCCAACATGGTTAGCCAATATTGTGCTAGTGCTGAAGAAGGACGGGAAGGTTAGAGTCTGTATCGACTACCGGGATCTCAACCGAGCCAGTCCGAAAGATGACTTCCCCTTGCCGAACATACACATTCTAATTGACAATTGCACCAAGCATGAACTGCAGTCGTTCATTGATTGTTTTGCTGGATATCATCAGATATGGATGGATGAGGAAGACGCGGAGAAAACAGCTTTCATTTACGCCATGGGGGATGTATTGTTACAAGATGATGTCGTTCGGTTTAAAGAATGCTGGAGCCACCTACATGAGGGCCATGACTGCTATTTTTCATGACATGATACACAAAGAGATCGAGGTATATGTAGACAACGTCATCATCAAATCCAAGAGATCCAATGACCACATGGAAGTTCTTCAACAGACTAAGAAGGTACAATTTGAAGCTGACTCCCGCCAAATGTGCATTCGGGGTTCCTGCCGGAAAACTACTTGGGTTCATTGTGAGTCGTCGAGGAATAGAACTGGATCTGTCAAAGGTAAAAGCCATCCAAGAATTGCTACCACCGAAGAACAAGAAAGAGGTTATGAGTTTCTTGGGAAGACTTAACTACATTAGCCGGTTCATAACTCAATCCACTGTCATTTGTGAGCTAATCTTTAAGATGTTGAAGAAGGACGCCGCTACCAAATAGACTAATGATTGTCAGAAAGCCTTCGACAAAATCAAGGAATACCTGTCAACGCTGCCAGTTTTAGTCCCGCCCGAGCCGGGTAGACCGCTATTACTCTACCTTGAAGTATTGGATGGAGCTTTCGGTTGTGTTCTGGGGAAGCATGATGAAACGGGAAGAAAGGAGCAGGCCATCTATTATCTCAGCAAGAAGTTCACCCCGTACAAGGCCCGATATTCTCTATTGGAACACACTTGTTGTGCTCTGACTTGGGTAGCTCAGAAGTTGAGACACTATTTCTGTGCCTAAACCACTTACCTCATATCAATAATGGATATTTTGAAGTACATTTTTCAGAAGCCCATGCCTACTGGCAAGCTAGCCAAGTGGCAAATCCTGCTGAGTGAATTTGACATTGTTTACGTGACTCAGAAGGCAATCAAAGGACAAGCACTGGCAGATCATCTTGCTGAAAATCCTGTGGATGGAGAATACGAGCCTCTAAAGACGTATTTTTCTGATGAAGAGGTATCTTTCATAGGAGAAGATATTGCAGAATCCTATGATGGCTGGAGAATGTTTTTCGACGGAGTAGCAAACTTCAAAGGAATTGGCATAGGAGCGGTCCTAGTATCAGAAACCGTCCAGTATTATCCGGTGTCCGCCAAGCTCAAGTTCCCGTGCACCAACAACATGGCCGAGTACGAAGCCTGCATCTTAGGGATCAAGATGGACATTTACATGAACATTCAGGAATTGCTAGTGATCGGAGATTCAGACCTTCTTATACATAAGGTCCGAGAAGAATGGGCAACCAAGAACTCCAAGATACTCTCTTATCTGCATCATGTACAGGAATTGAGGAAGAGGTTCATAAAGACAGAGTTCAGAATGAGTTTGTCGATGCATTGGCTACCCTATCGTCCATGATACAACACCCCGACAAGAACTTCATTGATCCTATTCCGGTAAAGATCTATGATCAGCCAGCTTACTGCACTCATGTAGAAGAAGAAGCGGACGGAAAACCTTGGTTTCATGATATCAAGGAACATTTGACGAAAGGAGAATATCCAGAACTCGCAAATCCTACTCATAAACGCACACTTCGGAGATTATCTAACAACTTCTTTCATAGCGGAGGAATCCTGTATAGGAGGACTCCTGATTTGGGGTTACTAAGGTGTGTCGACGAAAAGGGAGCATTCAGGCTATTGGAGGAAATTCATGCAGGGACCTGCGGCCCGCATATGAACGGCTTTGTCTTAGCCAAGAAAATACTCCGAGCTAGTTATTTTTGGATGACTATGGAAACGGACTGCATCTAGTATGTCCAAAAATGCCATCGCTGTCAGATACATGCAGACATGATAAAGGTGCCTCCAAATGAACTTACTGCAACAAGCTCGCCATGGTCATTCGCCACTTGGGGAATGGATGTTATCGGACCTATCGAGCCTGCCACATCAAACGGGCACAGGCTCATTCTAGTGGCAATTGATTATTTCACCAAATGTGTTGAAGCAGCATCGTACAAAGCAGTGACTAAGAAAGTGGTAGCAGATTTTGTCCGCGACCGCATTATTTGTCAGTTCGAAATTCCGGAGTCAATCATAACTGATAATGGTTCCAATCTCAATAGCGACCTGATGAAAGCCATGTGTGAAACCTTCAAGATCAAACACAAAAATTATATAGCTTACATACCTCAGATGAACGGAGCTGTAGAAGCCGCCAATAAGAATATCAAGAAGATACTAAGGAATATGATAGAAAAGCATAAGCAGTGGCATGAGAAGTTATCATTTGCCTTGTTGGGATATTACACCACAGTCCGCACATCAACCGGGGCAACTCCCTATATGTTGATTTATGGTACAGAAGCAGTCATTCACGCCGAGGTAGAAATCCCCTCCTTAAGAATCATACAGGAAGCCGAACTTGACGATGCAGAATGGGTAGAAAGTTGCTACGAGCAGCTAACTCTTATAGACGGAAAGAGAATGAATACAGTTTGCCATGATCAGCTCTATCAGAACAGAATGTCCAGAGTCTTCAACAAAAGAGTCAAGCCGAGACAGTTTACACCGGGGCAGCTGGTGTTAAAAAAGATTTTCCCACATCAAGAGGAAGCCAAAGGGAAGTTCTCTCCCAACTGGAAGGGTCCATACATGGTTCACCGAGTCCTCATTGGAGGAGCCCTCATACTTGCAGAAATGGACGGTGAAGTTTGGCTGAAGCCGATCAATTCAGATGTAGTGAAGCGATACTATGTGTAACTTTTATGCTTTCCTTATATGATGTAATTTGAACTACGCCTGACCTGATTCCCATTTAAGAGGGGATACGTAGGCAGCCCTATAGGCTCGGTCATAATTCAATAAAATTTTCATTTCCCCCCGCTGTTGGAAACTGGGGCAGAATTTTGAGGAGGACCCTCAAAATTCCGAAGTGATTTCAGCCATTCGATACAAGCAGCAGTCGGAAGTAGCAGCCCAGTAAACTGGGGAAGAATTTTGAGGATGACCCTCAAAATTCCGGAGTGAGAGAAGTTGCAGTATCTTGGGCCACGTCGCAGTCGTCAGTTCATCTAAAGAAAACTATTCTTAATTATGTATTTATTGTTACATTTCTTTACTAATTCATGCATTTCTGTTACAAAGTTGCTTCGTTTAGCAACGCTACCCCAATGATACACCCAATATCATCAGAACGAAGCCGAGCAGGTCAAGCAGAGCCAGCAGGAATACGAACTAACTTCCCCCCTTTACAAAACTCACGATTTTTCTTTGAATGCAGGCACTTAAGTTGCAAAATCATCAAATATGATATACACTCACGAGACTCACATTGCTCAGAAATACAACTCTCAGAACCATTGCACTTACCCACAGCTGCTATCCGCACGTAGTGCTCCCAGCAGACACAGTATCCCCAGCAGTCGCAATATCTCGATCCGCTATCAGCTAAGAAAATTCTATCATCATTTTGCCCTTTTACTCCTTGCATAAGGCTACCTTTCTGCCTTTTAAGACTAAGCTCTGTCTTCATCTGCATTTCTCTGCATTGCATAAGGCTACCTTTCTGAGCTCTATCTCCATCTACATTTCTCTGCACTGCATAAGGCTACCTTTCTGCCTTCTGAGACTAAGAATTGTCTCCATCTGCATTTCTCTGCATTGCATAAAGCTACCTTTCTGCCTTCCGAGACTAAGCTCTGTCTCCATCTGCATTCCTACAGTGCATAAGGCTACCTTTATGCCTTCCGAGGTTAAGCTCTACCTCTATTGCATAAGGCTACCTTTCTGCCTTCCGAGGTTAAGCTCTACCTCCATTGCATAAGGCTACCTTTTTGCCTTCCGAGGTTAAGCTCTACCTCCATCTGTATTTCCTGCATTGCATAAGGCTACCTTTCTGCCTTCTGAGACTAAGCTTTGTCTCCATCTGCATTTCTGCATTGCATAAGGCTACCTTTCTGCCTTCCAAGACTAAGCATCGTCTCCATCTGCATTTCCTGCATTGCATAAGGCTGCCTTTCTGCCTTCTGAGGTTAAGTTCTACCTCTATCTGCATTTCCTGCATTGTATAAGGCTACCTTTCTGCCTTCTGAGGTTAAGCTCTACCTCCATCTGCATTTCCTGCATTGCATAAGGCTACCTTTTTGCCTTCCGAGACGAAGCATTGTCTCCATCCTGCATTTCCTGCATTGCATAAGGCTACCTTTTTGCCTTCCGAGGTTAAGCTCTACCTCCATATGCATTTCCTGCATTGCATAAGGCTACCTTTCTGCCTTCCGAGACTAAGCATCGTCTCCATCTGCATTTCCTGCATTGCATAAGGCTACCTTTCTGCCTTCCAAGGTTAAGCTCTACCTCCATCTGCATTTCTCTGTATTGCATAAGGCTACCTTTCTGCCTTCCGAGACTAAGCTTTGTCCCCATCCTGTATGGCTGAAATATCACCACTTTATCACTCTTGCATGGCTGAAATATCGCCACCTTTTATTTACGTCTTACATCGGCTGAAATATCACCACCTTTTATTTACGTCTTGCATCGGCTGAAATATCGCCACCTTCTGCATTTCATGGGCTGAAAGATCACCAAATTGTCCAAAGGCGTCATTGTTCGGAGGCACCATTTGCATAGCTCGAGAATGCCATGCCATGGCCTGAGGATCCCATTTTATCTTTTGCATATCATTATTCAAAGGCATCATAGTCCGGAGGCATCATTCTCATAGCCCGAGAACATCATTTCATAGCCTGCGAATCCTTTATCATACGCTTTATGGCCCAGGACGTCATGGCCCGAGGACGTCATCCCAACCGTCCAAAAACAACATTCATGGTCCAATAGGAACTTGCATCACGTTTAAATTTATGCACAATATATGCTCATTTGCAGGTAAACCATCTAGCAATAGCCGTCTCAGCAGGAGCGATCTCGTTCCAGTTCCCGCAGCTTATCAAACTCCGACCATCCTTCTCAACCCGAACATCGTGTTCGCTTTTCGAAATCTCCATCAGTATATTCCGCCAATGGATCTTGAACTACATATGGCCTGATTCCTGTAAGACCAGGGATATATAGGCAGCTCAGGAACCAGAGCTCGGTCAAAATTCTTCAAATCGTTTCATTCGGTCAAAATTGGCCATCATATCTTTACCCGGCAACTCTTTCATCCTTCCTTGGTAAAGAGGGGCAGCTGTTGATACACAATTTTTTCCTATGTATTTTTTATACAAAATACTTTCAAAATAGCATGCCCAAGAGTTTTGGTATTTTTTCCTAATTTCTAAAGATTTTTAAAATCAATTTATTGTCTATTTTAGCAGTACAAAATCCATGATTATTCCCAAAATTATCAATTTTGGTGAGTAATTTACTTTATTCTCATTTATACCAAAATATAGTTAAGATAATTTTTGCATATTTTTTTAAAATTTATTTGGTATTTTTAAAACTAAATTGCATATAATTGCAATTATAGCATGTTCTATGATTGATAGCATTTTGCAACTATAAATCGTTTCCAGTATTTTTAGATTAATATTTATATATTATTAACTAGTTCAGTGCTTTTGATTTGTTTTTAAAATAATTTTAACTATTTTATAAAATGAATGAGGGGAAAATTGGCTATTTAACACATAGTCATTTCTATTTCAATTTTAACCTCAATTTAACCCCCAATTCCACCCAATTTAAAACGACCCAATCCCAATTTTAACCCGACCCCTTGACCCGTTTTTAGACCCGCCTGGCCTCCCCTTTAATCCTGGTTGTTGATCATTTTGATCAACGGCCGTGATTCGTTCTTTCCTTTTTTAATTTCCATACCCCCCTAACCCTAACTCATTTGTATCAAAGATGCCGCCTTTGAACTCTCTTCATCTCCCAAATCCTCTCTAGCCCTCCCTGAAACCCTAATCGATTCCCACCTACTTCTGTCATGTTTCCACCGGAATCTATGGCATTCCTGGCCATGGATGGCCTGTGCTCACTCTCTCTCACCATTAACCTAAGCCACTCGAGGTTTGAAGGCCGATTTCAATGGCTCCCTTTAGATCTATCTCAGATCTGTAAGATTTATGGCCTCTCCGGCCATTTTTCGGCGTATTCAAGCAATATGAGTTTCTTCGACTCAGGATCCGACTTTCCTCAAGACCTTCTCATTCTAGGGTCTTCTCTGCTGTTTTTAAGCCGACTAAGGTTCTATACTTACTTATTTTTTCTTAGATTTGTGCCATGCCTGGTCAAAATCATTCAAATTCGATTTTTAGGGTTTCTAGAAAGTTTCTTTAAATGTTTTCTCACTCCTTTGTTCTCTCTTTATGTGTGTTTATACTCGTATATTTATTTCTTATTATGCTCGAGTTTTCTCTCTTTTGTTTCTTTTCTAATTATGAAAGACCTTTCTGTTCTTTTTGTCGCTCTCATGCTCACATGTTAACTCGGTTTGTTGTTCCTCATTCTTTGCTATATGTGTTTAAGTTTGAGCTCTTTGATTTTGTTTCACCTTACTAAATTTTGTTGATGTTCCTGCTAAGCATATTTTTACCTGCTTTGTTTAAAACTCATAGCCTCTCTTTCTTCTGAATTCGTTTGTGTATGTTTGCCTCTCACAAGCCTTTGAAAGGGGCTTCTAACACTCTCTCAATGACTTTGATTTCTCACCTCTTATTCTATTTGAAACCCTAAAGATTAGGGGGTTTTCTTTGATAAGTGGCACTAGGGTTCCACTTTGGGACCTTAGGTTTGCAGACTCACTATGACCTGTAATCGAACTTGAATCCTTTTGTTTGTGACTCTAAAACTTTCAGTAACTCTTTTCTAGGGTAAACGACTCTTTTGTTTGATTTAGGTGCTTTATATATGAGAAAAACTCCTCTTTCAAAAGGTTTTCAAAACCAAGTGATTGATTCTGAAATCCCTTTAATAAGGCTAATGATTCCTTACTGATTTCTTTCGATTGAACCTCATTTACCCTACGGGCTGTTTATTTTGATCTTTTTGTGTAGAAATTCTATGCTTGTGATGTTTTCCTTAAAAACATGGTCTCGTGTATTCCTTCTGTAATTTTGTACCAATGTTTGAATTATTTCTATACTTATATGATTCTTTCCGTTATTACCTTGATTCCCAGTGATTACAATTGGATCCGAGATCCTCTTAATTGATTTTCGAACTGATGCCCTATTTTTACTTTATAAATACACTATTATTCCAACTTTCCTTAATTACCCATTATGTATTTGACCTTGTTTATGCACTATGTGGTTTCTCTGCCCTAATCAGCCCTATTGAACTAATTTCTTTCCTTATTCTATCTTGACTAACTGTTTGAACTAGATTCCTTAATTAAAGGATTCCAGTTGTCTTAATTGACACTAATTGATTACTATTTCCATGTTTGTGCATCCTTTGCCTATGTATTACTTGTTTTCAAAACTATATAAAGACCTAGTCTTCCCTCTTTACACACACTGAAATACACACGAACAAAAATACTTCTGATTACTTACTATCTTGCAATACTGTTTGAATTCAATACTTGGCTCTGCTTGAGATCTTTTGGAACTACTTTGTTTGCAACTTGGCTCTCTCAAGGCTACTGCTTTCTTACTTATTTCCTTTGAAACTGGTATGTCTTTTATCTAATTTTCTGCCTCACCCCTATGTGTTCACTCTATAGTTTTAGACTTTTCGTTTACTTTACTGCTCATGTTCAATAATTTGTGCTAAATATTTTTCTTCTTTGCTTCTGTTTCTGTTATGAATCCCTACTCATATTCCCTTCTATATGCCTGAGTTAAGGTCGTGGTCTGACAATATCCTAATTACTGCCTAGGCCATAACCTGATCCATAATGGATCCTAACTCTCAATGTTTGGCTAGCAGGTTGGTCAGGGGTGTGCCAGCATTCTAATTGCTGGGCATGACCACCAGTCTGCCATGTCTCTCCTTGATTCCTTTCCCCCTATGCACTTACACTTATTCTTAGACTCTTAAGTTCTGCCTATCTCTTATGAGCTTTGGGACCTAGAGTTCCCTCTGAACTTGGACATCTGAGGGCTGGCATTTTCGCACTGCACTATGTTCTTAATTCTGCAATGTTTTGGGGTGTAAGCATTGCCCAGAGCCCCTTTGAGACTCTTGGGAACTTTGGAACACTCCAAATATGAGAAAGTCTTTTGAAAATCTGATCTTGGAAGTTGGTTCATCTCATATTGTTGGACTTCGAGTCTGAATTAGGCGATATAGATGTAGCTGGAACTTCTGATGTAATTTTACTTATTTTTCTTATTCACTCGGGTCTATAATGATTTGTAATAACTATGGGGTGAATAGTAAAATGGGGGGAGGGTATCTCATGTTGTGCATATGGGGTAGATTTCATGCTTTAGGTTCTATTTCTATAATCACAACATTTTTCGTTTATATATCTGCATTTAGAAATTCTGCCTATAAGATTGTTTCATTATGCATTTAGAAATTCTGCTTATAAGATTGTTTCATCATGCATTTAGAAACCCTACCTATAAGTCTTTATAACTTCTGCATTACTGCATTTAGAAAACATGACTATAAGTCCTGCATTTCTGCATTTTAGAAAACATGCTTATAAGTTCTGCATCTTAGAGATTATGCCTATAGGTTCTGCATATAGAAAACATTCCTATAAGTTTTTCTGCACTTCTGCACATACCCGCCGTTAGGCAAACAATCTTAGGCTTAATAATAACCAACCCATTCTAGATATCATGGCTATAGGGTTCTTGCATTTATGTAACTTTTTTTTTAAAACCAATGACACTTAGAGATCATGCCTATAGGAATAAATCAACTGAACCAATCCCGTTTTGAATCTAAAACTAGTCTTAAAGTCTGCAGATCTTCTTTTTTATATATAAAACCAGCAAACTTTTTCCTTAAAATCAATACAGCTCTATTAGATGTCATGCCTATATGTCTCACTTAGGCAAACTATTAGGTGATTAATTAACTGTGTCAGTCTTTGATAACTACATCTAGACAAGGCTAATTTGGACTCCTCATATGTGATGAATCAGCCTATCCTACGCCTTAATTTAATTCAGACCATAACCAGTACTTGTAAGTCATGCTAAATAATTTGTTGCTTTGAATGAGGAGGCCTACTTGAGCCTTAACTGCTATTTGTTCCCCCTTTAACTGCCTTATATGTTTTGATTGTTGCCCTAGAATTTTATCCTTTTAAAATCTGAAAAGCCAAATCTCCCTTCCCTTTAGGACTGGTAGTCCCAAATGCCTCTGGGACTGATAGGATTGGGGTGGGTACTAGCATGCAATAAGTAACGATACTATTCCACGCTCAATACCTTAACGGGGTGGGAAAGGGTAGATATGGATATGATGACCGGTGCGCTAATACCACGTGTAACCCCTCTTTTGAGGAGTGATTACCGGGTATTGCATTGATGTGATTCATATTGTTTGTAAACCTAGGACCCCCTTTTTTTTAACTTGTTTTATTGTCCGAACTATTTCCTTAAAATTTCTGCTTTCTTTATTCTCTTCAAACTTTCAATTTGCTTGCAATAATGTGTGAACCCCTTCTTACTTGAGCCCTTAATTGTTTATTTGATTATTTGAAGTCACAATTGTAACATGGCCGGGAACCACACTAGTGGATCTTGAGGGGTGTCTAACACCTTCCCCTCGAGATAATTTCTAGCCCTTACCCGAACTCTGGTTCTTCAAACTCAAACCCTTCTTAGTGTCCTAATGCACTTAATCATTAGGTGACGACTCTTCAAGTTCCAAAACCCAATTCCCAAAAGGGAACGAGTTGTCCTCCCAAATGTCACAAGCCCGATATCGCGAGAAAAAGGGCGCGCGACACAGAAAAGGTCACCTGAGCAAAGATCTCCAGTCGGGATAAGGCTGATTGAACCACAAAACACTAATGGTATTGGAAGCGAAACAATCAGGATTGATACAAGAAGTAAAGGTCCCTTGAAAGTAACAATAGAGTCTCCCAACAGTGTAGTCAACTACCAATGTAGTCGGTCTTCTAAAAGAGAATGGACACAAAGCCAAACTGCCAAAGACGTCAAGTCCACAAACCGACCACCACCTTTTAAAACTAACAAAGTTTTCTTTGTTTGAAACAGGAACAAAGTAGTGCAAGGAAAGTGGTACAAAAAAAAAGTAAAAGAAAAAAAAGAGAAGAGCCGACAAAGGGAAGTTTCTCAAATCTCTGCATTTATTTGTCTTGATATTGTGCAAAAATGTTTCCATTGAACTCACATTTTTCCTCCTTGGGTAAGAAATCTAGTTTGATTAACTTTCTCCTAGGATCAAAATCTTAGTCTGATGAATTTTTCTCCTAAGATAGAAAACCTAGTCTGATGAATTTTCTCCTAGGATTAAAATCTTAGTCTAATGAATCTTTCTCCTAAGATACCCAAAAAAATAAGAAAAGAGACTTAGTCTGATGAATTTTCTCCTAGGATACAAAATCTTAGTCTGATGAATCTTTCTCCTAAGATAGAAAACCTAGTCTGATGAACTTTCTCCTAGGATCAAAATCTTAGTCTGATGAATTTTTCTCCTAAGATAGATTACCTAGTCTGATGAACTTTCTCCTAGGATAGAAATTTTAGTCTGATGAATTTTCTCCTAGGATCAAAGTCTTAGTCTGATGAATCTTTCTCCTAAGATAGAAAACCTAGTCTGATGAACTTTTCTCCTATGATCAAAATTTTAGTCTGATGAATATTCCGCCTAAGATAATAAATTAGAAAACCTAGTCTGATGAACTTTCTCCTAGGATAGATGTCTTAGTCTGATGAATTTTTCTCCTAAGATATAAAAAACCTAGTCTGATGAATTTTCTCCTAGGAAATTAAAAAAAAAAAGAGATGTCTCGATTAAAAAAAACATTGGAGCAATTTGTTTAAAATAATAATTTTCTCAAAAGAGAAAAAAATGATGATTTTTCTATTAAAAAAAAGAAAAAGAAAAAAAACAAAAACAAAAAATCCTTCTTGGTTCATTTTAGCATAGGTACACAATTCAGTAGTCTCACTTTCCAACATAGGGTCTCACTCCCTTGTGGATGTCAGCATAACCTGGTAATCTTTTCCAACATAGGGTCCAATTCCTTAGTTGTTGCTAGCATAACCTGGTAATCTTTCCAACTTAAGGCCTCCAATACCTAGTCGATTTCATTTTAGATATAGGGTCTCAACTCCCTAATCTCTTTTTCTCAAGGATACACAATCCTGATTTTATTGCTTTCAATAAAGAAGTAGTTTAGAATTTTGTTACAATAACTTACGAAATTATCCTAGTGAAAACTGGGGAAGAAAGTTTTTGTTCGTTTGTTTTGTTTTGGTGTCTCAGCAGGTTTTACCTCGAGGCACAGGGTTCGAGATGACCAAAAGAATGAGTCTCAATCCAGAATAAAGACAATAGAAGAAAAAGAAAAAGAAGTGAACTCAAAGTGCAGAAGCAAAGAAAAGATGTGGACTGCTCAAGACGTGATTGAAGTCACAAGCTCTGCATGTCCCGTCTTGATCTGAAAAAGCTGAAGAAGATTGAACCAAACCTGCAGCTAACAAGTATCGAGATTCAGATCAGAGTCCGCATGAAGAACCAACCAAGACTCAAGATCAAGCTTCAGAAGACTCATAGATAGGAATTTTATAACTCGTAGCTGATAGGGTTAGTTAGTCTCTTTAATTTTGATTTTGATGTAATAACAGGACCGCGGATCGGAACCTCGATGGCACCTCAATCGGCTCTCCACCTCAGTATACTCCATCACCTCATTCACTTCTGAACTACACGTGTCATGATTCCTTTATAGCCAAGGATATGTAGGCAGCTCAGATACCAATGCTCGGTTACATTCTCCTTTCTTTTAATTTTTGGTCTCTCTAAATGAGGATCGGGTCAAAAACCTGTCTCATCGTTCTTTGTCTAAAAATTCTTCGCGTTTCCAGTCAAAGAGGGGCAGCTGTAGACATGTAATTTTTGACCCTTCCCAAGATTTTACACATTTTAGCGTAAATATTTATTTTAGGTTTAGTATCGCTATTCTAAATAGTTTTGATTCTTTTACTTAATTTTATCATAAAATTAAAAATTATAAAAAAAATATTTTTTATTTTTAGTTTAAAGTCAATTACTATATTTATATTTATAGTATATAACATTTAAAAATACAAAAATTAGTTTCACTTTTAGTATTTAGTTTTATATTAGTTTATTTTAATTAAGAGTGAGTTTTACACTTTATAGATACATTGTATTATTTGGTCTTCTTAGCCTAAATTTAAACCCAAAAGACATTGTCCAACCAAATTACTCTTAGCCCGAATAACCTTAGCTCGTTACCCCATCCTTAACCTAAAACCCCAAGACCTTCACATTTTAATCTCCGAATTCCTAACACAAAGAAAAAAAAACGACAGACGGCCTCATTCTTTAACCTTCAGCGCCGCTGCTCAACTCCTTCTTCCTAAAAAATCAAAAGCTAAAAGAAAACTGAATAGTCGACCACTCTATTTTCTCATTTGTGTGTATTTCCTTTGATTCCTGAACTTGAATGTGAAATGGGCCCTTAATCTTGATTTTTAAATTCATGATTGCATTGTTCCACGTTTTGGTAGGATGGTTATTATCATTGGATTTGGAGGAAAAGGAAGTTTTAGAATTGAATGATTTGAAATAAGGAATTCGCTTGGAGTTGATAATAAACTTGGTAATGATGCTCTTTTGGATTCCACATAATTAAATGACTGCTTATTTCTTGGGATACTGAAGTTGGGGTAGGCAGAGGCAAATCTCAAATTTCCGGTCCCATTGAAGTTCGTGTTCGAGTTACAGTCCTTGTTCGAGATTCCGGTTCGCGATTTCTGTATTTCACTCCAACGATTGTTGTTTTGTTATTCCAACTGAATTGTAAAATTTTAGCTTTGTTCATCAATAAAAGGCCCATTTCTCAATTTTCGTTCTCGTTTCAATGTGTTATAATAGCTTGGTGCGCGTGTTGGTTGATTTGTGATTCGACGTTGTTTGAGTAGCATGTCTTAGTTTTCATTTAAATTGTTTTAATTAGGTTTTATTTCGGTTGTGATGTATGCAGTTTTGGTTCAAGAATAAATGTTTTTAATCGGGTAGATGAAAAAAAATGGAGTTGTTTCTTTCTTGGCAAAGAATAAGAATGGGTCATAAGGTGGGTCTTGAACCATAAGGAATCTGGCCAAGTAGTAGATCACGTTAGCTGGCCTATTTTTTCCCCAATAATATCTTGTTCATAAATTTGACATCACAACAATCTCAAAGTAGCTTAAGAATAATACATGAACATCGTAGTTTGCTTTAGGCGCGATTAATAATAAATCATCGTGACCATGGATACGGTTCCCGTGGCATGGTCACGATACGTAAATTCCAATTTGGGGGTGCATTTCATGTGACCCGACCATAACTTCAAATAAGAATAAAATAAACATGTTGTAGATCGTAGGTACGATTCCCGTGACGCGATTCACAATGTGTAAAAAAATAAATGAGTGCGCGACATCGCGACTTGTTCCAACCAATTCCATAAATAATTAAAAGCGGTTTAAAAGCACAATAGGTTTAAAACATGTAATAAATCAGATAATTAGGCCAATTATTAATAGTTGAGTGACCGTACTAAAACTACGGAACTCGGGAGTGTCTAACACCTTCTCCCGGGTTAACAAAATTTCATATCCGGTTTTCTGTATTCGCAGACCAAAAATAAAAGTCAACTTCCTCGATTCGGGATTTTAAAACGGTGACGTGGGACACCATAAATTATCCTAAGTGGTGACTCTGAATTTGAATAAATAATCTCATTTCGATTTTGTTACTTTAATTGGAAAAACTCCTTATATCCCCTTTCGGATGAAAAAGGAGGTGTGACAGCTCTAGCGACTCTGCTGGGGAAAAGAACCCAGAACTTCTGGTTCAGGGTTCAGAATTCGAGCTTAGAATAACTGTTATAGTTGGCTTTTATTGATTATCTTATTTTTACGTGTTTGAGCCTAATGTGCTAAATATCACTTTTACCGCTTTGATATTGTTTGGACTGTATATAAAACTGTTACAAAACCCTTCTTCTCTCTGAGTCTTCTAAATCTTCTGGGGAGTGTGCGATTCGCGTGACTTCTTTTCTGTTAGAGTCATATCCTAATTTTAGAACGAGGTTCGGATAAGTTGCAAAGCCGGTGAAGCTTCTTGTCACGATCCTAAATCCGGACTCAGTCGTGATGGCGTCTCTTGTGAAGACAAGGCCAGCCGACACCACACCCAATTCCATTTAGCAATTAAAAATACATAATTTAAGTTTTTAACACGATTAAATCATCAGTTAAGCAGTGAAACAATACAATTTGCGGAAATAAAACCAACACAGCCCGACATTGGGGTGTCACCAGTCATGAGCATCTATAATAATACTACAAGTTTGAAAGAGTCTACTCGACTATTACATAACTAAAACAGAAGGAAATAAGATAGAGGGAGAAACACTGGGCTGTGAATCGTCGGGCAGCTACCTAGTGAACCTCCGGAATCTACTGGAAGCTCTCTCAACCCTCGCAAGCAGGACCTAATGCGCCTGAATCTGCACACGGGGTATAGGGAGTAAAGTGAGTACTCTAACTGAGTGAATAATAATAATAAATGCATACTAAGTAATAAGAAATCACGTAAAGGCACATCAACAGGCTATAAAGAAGCAGTAAAAACCAATAAAAACAATGAAACGGTGAAAATATGTAAAGTCACTTTAGTTTAGTTTAAGCTTCTTTAAAATACTCGTTTAACAGTTAAGCAAGTAAATGATAGGTAGCTAGAAAAGATAAACACATAAAGAACAGGCCCTCGGGCACAATACCAACAGAATTAGCCCCTCGGGCAACACATGGAACAATACCAGCCCCTCGGGCCATATCTCATAACACAATGGGTACCCGCTCTCACTGGGGATGTGCAGACTCCTGGAGGGGCCCCTTACGGCCCAAGTGCAATATCAAGTCATCTCGTGGCATAATCACATAGGCTCTCGGCCTCATATCAACAAGCCACCTCGTGGCGTACAAATCTCAGGCCTTCGTCCTCATAATCATAATCAGGTGTTTCCTCACAACATAGACCCTCGGCCTTGCTCAGTCAGAATCTCACAAGCCACTCGAGCAACAGTAAAACATGATGCTCAGCCCAAAATATCATTTAAAATATTATATTAAGTGTTAAAGCAGAGTAAACATGGCTGAGTTATGAAAACAGTAGAATATAGCATGACTGAGTTCAAGTATAAAGTCAAAACAATGAGGAAATATCAGTAAAAATCCCCTAAGGGTTCAAATAGTTGGCACGAGGCCCAAATATGGCTTTCAGCCCAAAACATGATGATATCAAACAGTTTTTAGTCAAATACGCGGTAAAACAATCATTCGGGATGAACTAAGTCACGATCCCCAACAGTGCACGACCCCACGCTCGTCATCTAGCATGTGCGTCACCTCTATAGAGCACAACGATGTGCAATCCGGGGTTTCATATCCTCAGAACAACATTTACAATCATTACTCACCTCAAATTCGGTCCAAACTCTAGCCCGCGATGCCTTTGCCCCTCGAATCGGCCTCAACTCACGTTGAATCTGTTCTAAATCAGAATCACAACGTCAAAATATGCTAAGAGAACGAAGCCCATGCAAAAATAATCAATTTAAAACACAAATCCCGAAATTACCAAAACCTGACCCTCGGGCCCACGTCTCAGAATTCGATAAAATTTACATCAATAGATTCCTTATCCCCACGAGTTCATACATATCAAAAGTCCCAAAATCCAACCACAAATGGCCTCTCAAATCCTCATGTCTAGGTCTCCAATACCAAGCCCTAGTTTCCTCAATTTTAACCCTTAATTTCCATTAATTACAGCTCTAATCCGTAAAATAATATCATAGGATCGATTATTAGACTCGAAAATCTTACCTCCAGATGATACTCCTTGATTCCCTCTTCAAAATCTCCCAAAAATCTCTAAAACTGACTTGAAATGGTGAAGAACAACTCAAAAATTGCGAAGTATTGCTTTTATACCTTCTAGCCTAGGGATTTCGTATCTGCAGCCAAAATCCTGCTTCTGCGGTCCATGAACCGCATCTGCGGTCCTCACTTAAGCCCTACAGTCTCCGCATCTGCGATGCCTAACCCGCACCTGCGCCATCGCAGGTGCGGTTCCTCAACCGCTTCTGTGGTTCTTGCCAACCTCACCTTCTTTCGCTTCTGCGACTCCTTTCGGCATCTGTGGGGGTCGCACCTGCGGCCTTCCAACCGCAGATGCGGTTATGATAGCAGATTCCAACTTCAGCTGCCATTTCAAACTTCTATTATTTCCGTCAACCATCCGAAATCACCCCGAGACCCCCAGGACCTCAACCAAAAGCACAAGCACGTCATATACCACCATTCAAACTTATACCAATCTTCAAAACACCTCAAACAACATCGAATCAATCAAAACACATTGGATTCAAGCCTAAGTTTCCAAAATCTTTCGAATTACGTTTTTGATCAAAAAGTATACCAAACCACGTCTGAATGACCTGAAATTTTGCACACACATCCCAATTGACACCATGGAACTACTGCAGCACCCGGAATTCCATTCCGACCCCTATATCAAAATCTCACCTATCAATCGGAAAACGCTAAAAAACCAATTTCGCCAATTCAAGCCTAAATCTACTCCGGACCTCCAAAACACATTCCGACCACGCTTCTAGGTCTCAAATCACCTCCCGAAGCTATCCGAACCATCGGAACTCACATCCGAGCCCTCTAACATATAAGTCAACATTCAGTTGACTTTTTCAACTTAAGCTTCCTCAAAAGAGACTAAGTGTCTCAAACCTTACCAAATCCTTTCCGAACCCGTGCCAACCAACCCAATCATACATAGAACCGATAAACAAAGAATAAGAAGCAGAAATGGGGGAAACGGAGCGGTAACTCATGAGACGATTGGCCAGGTCGTCACACTTGTGTATTCCCGGTACGTTGCCCCCTTCGGCTCGAGCTGTCCGCTCGGGTAAGCCAGGTCTAGAACAATACACCCAGGTTTTTAAACCTAGAATAACACAGCCTCATGTCGGATCTCTAGTAGGAACGTTTGTTTGCATCACGTGTATTTGACTTTGGGGACTCAACACAGGAGTTGGGTCCGTCTAGGACAGGTGTACCCAAATTAAAAGACCATCCTGATGCATCTTACGTGCTACTTGCGTATCTGTCTGTTCAGGCTTGCATGTTGACTAGCTTCTAGAATAGGGAAAGAAAATGAAAAAAAAATAGAAAAAAAGGAAAAGGAAAAAAAAACAAGAGTGAGAGGTAGGTATTTGAAAAAATTCAAAACTCTACCAAAATTTTGAAAAAAAAAGAAAGAAAATAAGCCAATATTTTTAAAAAGTCATGTTTCTTTTATTCCGTCAAAACTGGACGAACTACATGGATCTGATTCTCACTGGATGTGAGATACGTAGGCAAATCTCATCGGTCCCGGCCCCCAATTTAAAAAAAATCTAAAAATATTTTATTTTACTTCATTCTTTAGAAAATTCTTTCTTTTAGACCCCAATTTTTCAAAAATCCAAAAATATTTTCATTCTTCTTTAGAAGTTTTTCTTTCGGAAATTCAAATTAAATTTCAAGATTCAAAAAATATTTTCTCTTTTCTTTCAAAGTATTTCTTTCATAAATTCAAAGTAAAGTCCAAAAATTCAAAAATATTTTCCCTTTTCTTTAGAAGTTTTCCTTTCGAAATTCCAAAAAAAAAGTTAAAATCCTAAAAAAAATACTTTCTTTCTTCTTTAGAAGTCCTTCCTTCCAAAAATTCCCACACACAAAAAAAAATTAAAATCCAAAAATATTCTCTTTCTTTTTTATAAGTCTTTCTTTCGAAACAAAAATCAAAATCTTTGCTAGGAGTTTCATGGGCTGATTTGTATAAATTAAAAAAAAAAGTTAGATTATTTTATTTCTAATCTTCCCGAACTACGCAAGATTTGATTCATGTTCCCACATGATACGTAGGCAACCCATATCAGGTTCGATCGAATGGTTTAAAAAAATATGGAAAACAAAAGAGAAAAGAAAAAAAACAGAAAAGAGAAAAAGAAAAAAAAAGAAAGAGAGTGTTTATCCTAACATGCTTGCTGTTTTGAAATAAAAGCTAGTCAAAGGTGGTCAGTTTGTTGGTTTGCAATGGCGAGTCACAAAAACCATCCAAGATTTTTCGGAAATAAAAGTATATTCTCAACTGATGGAGCAAGCACCATTGTTGTTGATCCAATGTCACAAAAAGGCAAGTTGGCGGTGAAAAATAAAAAAATGGAGGCAAATGTGGGGTTGACGTTACTAGATTTGAGCAATAGGACATGGGCTGCTCGGGATGATTGTCAAAATTTGAGTGTTGAATCCAAAGCAATTAAAATGGTCAAATGCCGTAGTAATCTGTGGCTAGACATCGCTTAGCAACTGGAAAGTTACTCCTCTTTTAGACAGAGAGGAGTCATGGTAGCTTATTTTGTCGTCTTTTCTTCTTCTTTTTGTGCTATCGGACCCTTCTATCCTTTATTCAATAAAAAAAGGCAGTCAGTCATTGTGTGTCTATTTTGTGCATAGTTCTTTTCATGCTAGTTCTAGTGACATGACATGCATGTGAAATTTTTGGTCAGATCTTAGAAAACTGATTTAGTCTTGAATTGGACAAGTGAGAAAGAGATACTTTTGAAGATGAATAAAGACATGAAACATTGGAAAAATGAGCATGAGCCAAGTTTACATAGAACCAAAGCAGTCATGCTCATGGAAGTTAAGGATCTCTACCTTTTAAATCATTTGAGAAGATCGGGCTTAAGGATGATTGGATGGGTTGAAATTTGTTTAGCACTAAGAGATAGAGTATTTTTCAAAAGAAGGTGTATGTAGTTTTCATTTAAATTTGAGTACCATATCTTAGTTTTCATTTAAATTATTTTACTTAGTTTTTATTTCGATTGTGATGTATGTAGTTTTGGTTCTTGAATAAATGCTTTTAATCGGGTAGATAAAAAAACTGCAGTTGTTTCTTTCTTGGCAAGGAATAAGAATGGGTCATAAGGTGGGTCTTGAACCATAAGAAATCTGGCCAAATAGTGGATTGTGTTAGCTGACCTATTTGCTCCCCAATAATATCTTGTTCATAAATTTGGCATCACAATAATCTCAAAGTTTAGGAAGAATAATGAACACTGTTAGTTGCTTTAGGCGCGATTAATAATAAACATCGTGACCATGGATACGGTTCCCATGGCATGGTCACGATACATAAATTCTAATTCGGGGGTGCATTTCATGTGACCCGACCATTACTTCAAATAAGAATAAAATAAACATGTTGTAGTTCGTGGGTACGGTTCTCGTGATGCGATTCACAATATGTACAAAAACAAACGAGTGCGCGGCATCGCGATTTGTTCCAACCAATTCCATAAATAATTAAAAGTGGTTTTAAAAATGCACAATAGGTTTAAAACATGTAATAAATCAGATAATTAGGCCAAATATTAATAGTTGAGCGACCGTGTTAAAACTACGGAACTCGGGAGTGCCTAGCACCCTCTCCCGGGTTAACAAAATTCCTTACCCGATTTTCTGTGTTCGCAGACCATAAATAAGAGTCAACTTCCTCGATTCAGGATTTTAAACCGGTGACTTGGGATACCATAAATTATCCTAAGTGGCGACTCTGAATTTGAATAAATAATCTCGTTTTGGTTTTATCACTTTAATTGGAAAAACTCCTTATATCCCCTTTCGGATGAAAAAGGAGGTGTGACAGCTCTAGCGACTAAAAAGAAAAATCACAAATATATATATATATATATATATATATATATATATATATATATATATATAAATATATATATATATATATATATATTTTTATTAACAAATAATAACAATTTCACAATTTTTACATATTTTTTTAGAACATTAATATCTTAATCCGGATAAAAATAACATATCATTTTAATCGCAAAAAAAAAAATACAAAACAACATGGAATACATTCAAAACAACTAATATGCATTATTTATACGAGTTTCGACATAAACTAAATCGGAATACCTCCATTTATGTTTTTCGGAAAGTTGAAGAATTGAAAATTTGACTCCGAAACAAGCAACCCACAACAATACTTGGCTAGAAGGTGGGACCAACTTTAATTAGTTTTTGTGGGACAGGTGGGGTCTACTCGATGATTTTATCGAGTTAGGGGGTGGGGGGGGACCGCCAAAGGTTTTTAAAAATGGGGAGTGGGGAATTTTGTCCAGAACGTGGGGGAAAAGGGAAGGGGACGATTACTTATATATGTAGAGCGCGGTTCATCACTGCATTTTGTATAAAATGCGTTACTGAACCGCGCTTTACATAGCCGTCTTATTAGCTTCCAAGTAAAACGAGGTAGTAAAAAGTGTTTTATATAAAACATAGTAATGAACCACGTTTTACCTTAACGTCCATTTACATATTTTGGTAACTAAATTTTTTTTAACCTATTTAAGTACTTTGAGTCCAAAAAGAAAACATTTCGGTTCGGACTCGCAAGAAAACGGGAGTAGCTGTCATTTCGCTTTCGAAGATCAATCAGGCATCTACTATATTAAGTAATGAATAAAGACGATATATTTTATTATTGTGTTGTTATCATTAGTAGTCATGTTTGTCACTTGCCAAATGCCTTGCTCAATTATAAATACCATAATTATTGATAAGGCATCAAATTAAATATTATTCTTAATTATACACCTGATTGTTTGATTGAATTACTCACATGTATGCAAGTATATGTTTTGCTTTGTACACTGATGAGATAATCTAACCAAACATATACGGAGTATATAATATTGTGAAGCACATGGTGTAGTTTGTCGTTTGTGAGACACATTTCTGTCTAGAATCCTTTATGTATGTAATTTATACGAACATATTCTGATCCATGGTCAAAATTTTCAATTCAACTTAGGAAAAATGAGGAAGTAACGTATCACACAATGAGAATAGTAGCGTTTGATAAATAAGAAAGGGTGAATTAGGAGAGTCTCTTCTTTAGTATGTATCAAGGGTGAATTATAACATCAGTGGACAGCTCTTCGAAGCCGCGAACGGTCACGACTCAAAAACTTGGGAATCGACACTTTCAACTGATAAATTCATTAGGTAGGAGCTGCGTTTGTCTATCCAGCCAAAAAAGATTGCGTCGCTTTCAACTGATTTCAAACAATGTTTACTATTGTCAACTGCCACGAGTTTAGTTTACAAAGCGTAAAATAGACTACCAATAATGCAATAATCCAAGTCTAATCATTCTCAACTCCTTTCAATAATTCAATCTGAAATATAAACATTAATTGCCCGAATATATATTCTCATTACAGTACTATTCTTGGTGAAGTAGGAAAAAAAATGATTCACATCAACATAATTTTGGGGGGAAAAGGTAATTCTGACTTGACATAAATTGTTATTCTATATATAATTAATAAGAATGCTTCTCAAAATAAATTAGTCAAACAAGCTACTATCTCAACGTACTTCTACTGAAATTGAAATTAAGTAATCTTCAAAATTTCTAAGGGTTTCAAACTAAAATCAAAATTGTAAGTCTTTCACAACAATACTTGATACTTTGTTCATAATTTTTTTTTATTTGTTTGATTATACACCGGAAGGATTTTTTGAATTTTTTTGAAGATGAGTTTCAATAAGTAAAACTTTTTCCCTCACAAAACGAAACATTATTTTTAAATAAAATACATATTCAATGGAGTATAATTTTAATTTTCAAAATCCTTAAAATTGGATAACAATTAAACTTATAATGTGGTTTTAAGGACATGTGATTTCACCTAATACCAATTGATAAATGTGAAGATTAGTGATAGAAATTAACAATAAAGTAAAGCAAACTAGTATTGAGACGGAATTCAACCCTCGAGTTAGAGTACCCTCGAGCTGATTGATACCAGAACAAGTAAAAATATAGCAAACTGATGAACAAGAAAATATAAGTTAAAAAGAGTATTATATGGCTTTGATACGCAGGAATACAAGTGGCTTACAAATGATTGGAACTCCTCTTTATATAGTAGAGGCAAAATACATAAGTTACCCCCAAACTATGACCCAAATCCTTGTTACACACTTTCTAGGAACGAATATTACTTTACACACCCAACCTTTCTAAAGTGTATCTAATACACACTGCTTTGCCCACGTGGATAGTGCGTGTTTTTTCCAACAAATGGGTCGCGTGAACAGAAGAATTTTGTGTCAGATGTCAATTTTTTTTTAGTTTTTTAAAATTTTAAATTGAGTCATCTTCTTCCTTTTTAAAAATTCTGCCATAGCTACTCCTTGAGCTCCACCACTCGATCTCCTTCTTCTCAAATAGATATACCACGATTTCTTATATCTCTTCTCGTTATAGAGAAGCTTAACTTGAGTTTTACCCATGGCGAAGTCAAATTTTTAGGAAGCGAGAATTTTTTGAAATTTTTTCCAACCATTAAAGCTTAGCTCAAGATTTTGCACATTCTTTAATTTTATTAATGGATGATTTTTAAATAGTTGACTTTGTGGCGATGGCAGTTAATGGCGGTCGAACTTTTACCAAAGTGAAATGAAAAATGAGTTGGATCTGGGCTCAAAAATTTTGATTCAATTTCAGCGGAAAAGATGGAGTTTTTGGGTGCGTTTTCTGGTGATTTTTGTTAATTAATGGTGGCTTTGTTATTAAGTAAAAGGTGAAGAAAGAAGCTATGGTGTTTGATGGTAAGAGAGGAGGAAGATGGCCAAGGAGGAAGACTGCCATGGTAGTTTAGACGAGGAAGATGAGGGTTATAATTTTAATTTTTTTTTAAATGACACGTGTCACTGTTTGATTGGTGCGTGATATTGCACATATTCTGAAAAACTGGTTAAGAAAAAAATGGTGTGTCTTAGATACACTTTGGAAAGGTTGGGTGTGTAAAGTAATATTCGTTCCTGGAATGTGTGTAACAGGGATTTGAGTCATAGTTCGGGTGACAACTTATGTATTTTGCCTAAAGTAGAAGAATTCTAATTATGATATAACTCTAATTACATAAGGAAATCCCATGATTAGCTCATTAACCGTCCTTGATTTGATCCGTTCCGAGATTTCCGCAATGATCTTCAACCAGTTAGGGATATCTCGTCTTTCTCTTATTATGATATCTTCGATCTTGCTCGATGTATGTCTCATTTGGTATTAATCACTACAGGCCTCGATCTTGATAGGTACCTCGAATCTCGAACTCAGTACCTTGTCCTCGTGCCTCGGTTTGATCTATTACGGGATCGATTTTCGATCCTTCACACTAGTCACGGTAAATTAGTAAAATCGGGTGGGCCCGATTTTAATCGTATACAGAACCCCTTTCTCAACTTAACTTCAAAAATTAATTTTTTTCCCCCATTGAAATACTCATGTCCAAATCTTTGCAAATTAATAGCCTATTTGGCCTAGCTTCTTTTTGGCCAAAAGTGTTTTTTTTTGCCAAAAGTACTTTTGGCCAAAAATTGAATTGTTTCGCGAAGCTTTTGGAAGGAAAAAAAGTATTTTTGAAGAGAAACAGAAGCACTTTTGGAGAAGCAGAAAAAAATAGCTTCTCTCCAAAAGCATTTTTTTGATAAATGTTTTTGAGAAAAATATACTTAGAAACAGTTTTTTAAAGCTTGGCCAAATACTAATTGTTGCTCAGAAGTATTTTCTAAATTAATTAGTCAAACACAAACTGTTTCTCGCCAAAATACTTTTACTCCACAAAATAAGCTGACTTTTACTCATCAATCATTAACTTTTGAATGACAATTCGCATCATTTTCTTGTCATGAATATTCGCGAAGCTGTACAAATATCTCCTTTATTATTTATACCCTTTTCGATGATTGCTTTCTGAACTCCCTTCCTCACCTTTTCTTTTGGTGGGTTTATTTTCACGACTTGAAACTCTTATTTGCATGTCAGTAGACTACATTTGAATGGCCTGAAAGTTTCCCTTTTTGGTAAGTCTGCTTTTTATTAAGGATCATGGTTACACTAGTTTCTTGTGAATCTATAGCTACAGTATTCGTCTTTTTTTATATGTTGACAACTAAGTTTTTAACTTTTCTTTATCATTAAGATGCTTGTTAATTGACCAAGAATCCACCTTTGATTTAGAATGATAAGTAATTATTTGGTAATTATTTGCAGAAAGGAGCAAAGCTCAACTTTGTAAAAGAATCTGAATCTTTAGCAGTAAAAGATGGAGTTTCTTCTGCAAGGAGGAGAGTCTTTAATTGGGACCATTAGGATTGCTGTTTTGCCCATAGCAAAAGTTTTTACCATTTGCTTCATGGGATTTCTCATGGCCTCCAAGTATGTTAACATCTTGCCAGCCAATGGAAGGAAACTTTTAGACGGGGTTAGTTCTTTTTCCTCACTCCCTACTAGCCAGCCTGTTTGGCCAAGCTTCTTCCGAGGCAAAAGCGCCCTTTTATGGGTCAAAAGGTTTTTTTCTAAAATTAAGGTGTTTGACTAAGGTTTTGAAAGGAACAAAAGTGTTTTTGAGGAGAAGAGTTTTTTATAAAATATTTTTGAGAAAAAAATACACTCAGAAGTAGTTTTTTAAAGTTTGGTTATTACTTTTCAAATTAATTAGTCAAACACAAACTATTCTTAACAAAAGTATTTTTGAGAAGCACTTGTCAAAATAAGCTGACTTTTGCGCCAAACGGGCTATACATAGGGAATACATAGTAGCGGCAGTGCCGGATCTAGGAACGGTACAACCTTTAAAGTTATTTAACACCATTGTACATATATGATGTTTGTCACACACACATATATTGCACCGGCCTCTGTCAGTAGGATACTTAGACTGCTTCATTTTAATCTCCAATTCATGGTTTTATGCAGTTGGTGTTTTCACTTTTGCTCCCATGTTTGATGTTCTCTCAACTTGGACAAGCCATTACTTTTGAGAAACTGCTTCAGTGGTAAGGATTGAATACAAACTTCTCAATTTCGCAATTCCAAAATAGTTGATTCAACTGATATTCATTCATTTTATCAGGTGGTTTATCCCTGTAAACGTAGTCATTGCCACCATATCTGGTTCTATTATAGGTTTAATTGTTGCCACAATTGTACGCCCACCATACCCGTATTTTAAGTTTACCATTATACAGATTGGAATTGGTAAGTGTTATGCTGTTCCCTTGTTACCACTCATAACTAGTGTTATGCTGTTCCCTTGTTACCACTCATAATTATTCTGAATTGGTGGTTATGGAGTTAACTGCACTTAGTAGTATGGTTGCCTGAAGTTGGTAGTTGGAGAGTGCATTTATAACTTTCTTTTCACAATACACCTAACGACATAATAATAGTTAAAGGTTCCTTCTATGTATGGTATGCTTAAAACATAACTAAATTTGTAATATGGCTGAAAGTTCACATATACTATTTTTATGTGTTGGCATCTGGAATTCATTACATGATCAGATGCATTATGAATTTTTACACCTGTAATGCAGGGAATATTGGAAATGTACCTCTAGTCCTGATTGCAGCATTATGTAGAGATAAAGAAAATCCTTTTGGTGACTACGAGAAATGCTCTCGAGATGGAAATGCGTACATCTCATTTGGCCAGTGGGTATGCAATACTTTAGAATTAATGTTTTGGGGTCTTTGCCATCCATTTTAATTGATGTAGTTCTATATTGGATGTATCTTTTCTTTCTTGACGCTTTTGAGTTTTTCTACTACTACTTATTTTGCATTTCTGTCATTATGAACTTTGGACGCAGTCTCGTGTCTGACTGAAACATACTTTAGTGGATATTTCAGTTTCAAGGACAACGCAAAAACTATCACTATATTCCCGATATCCTATTAGCTATGTTCCATTAGAAGCATCAATTGTGTACGAAGTCTAGATTCTTGTGGATATGAGTACATTATTAATGCATTTAGACACCAAAACATTTGATTCATTTATTTTTGAAATTTTGGAACCATGTTCCACGCTAAAACGTTTAAATTCTTACACACTATGTCCTGGCTGACAGGAGTGCAGAAATCTCGTGTTCATTTTTGAGTGTATTTTACCAACCAATGGGTCTTCTTGTCCTGCTTTTTATTTTCTGTCTAACCGTCCCCTAGAAAGATAGAACCCCCAGAGTTCTCAATAGAAATTATTAGGCAATATAGTATAGTAGTTTGTGTCAAACACATAGCTCTAAAAGTAATGACTCCTGGATCTTTCTACAAACTTTTTTGAAGTATACAAAACTGTTTTTGCCAAAGTTAACAGTGATTCAATGTTTTATTTGTGCTTAGGTTGGTGCAATTGTCGTGTACACCTATGTATTTCATATGCTCGCACCTCCTCGTGAAGGTACCTTTGATGTTCAAGATGGAAATATTCACATCAAGACTCCTAACAAAGATAGCCATCCAATGGGTAGTTCCACAGAGAAAGTTCCATTACTCACAACAGCTGGCCCAAGTTCTTCAACGGAAGAAAAGGTGAGACTGCCTTGTGCTATGTTTAGATAAATTGCCCCTTTGCCAATAATGTCACTGTTACAAAAAAAGATTTCCCCTTATGCAACCGGAGAAGAGCTTTAAAATTTTGGTAGTAGGGTTCAAAGCATGCCGTAAACTGATTTCTCTAGCGATATTCCTCAGTTATTCTAGTAACATGTCTAGCTTCTTGTAAACAGAAAATGCTGTTTGTTAAGACCCTGAATGATTATGGCACTCAAGCTTCTCCTAACCATCAAAAGCTCCTTTACTCTCTTCAGAGGACTTAATTCAAATAAAGATTAATCACAAACCAATTTCCCATTTAGGTGCATCTGGATTTGCAATGTTTCAAGTGAATTGAGTTTGACAATCTAGAGTAATTACATTTGGGTGAATTAGGACTCCTAATAATACCTAGATATCCAAGAGTGGTGGTTAATGCAACCAGTTCACATTTAGGTGCATATGCACTCAGTGTTTGAAGTGAATTGACTTATAAAAAATCTAGACCATTTACTTTTTTGGTGAATAAGGATTTCAAATCCGTAGCTAGATATTTAAGAGTCATGTTTAGTGCATATCAAATTCTCGCTTAGGTGTTTCTGGATGAATCAAAATTAATGTGTGACTATTTTAACTGCAATCCACAAATTTCATATCCGTAAATCATGGATTTTCACTGGAATATTAAACTTATGATTTTGAGTTTTTCAAAATTCAACCTTAACTTGCTTGCACGTTGAGGCATGACTGTAGCCTTTCACTTTGGCCAATAAGATGAAGGCATTGATGGTGTCTCTTCATTGCTTTTAGGGGTTGAATTACAGTTGATAGATAACTGGATGTTGTTGTAGGTTCATATTTTTTTTGTTTTATGCCAACATAGTGATACAACAAAAATAATAAATATGCCTCAGTCGCAAACAATTTGGGGAAAACCAAACTAGCTGAGGAACTTTTGATGGATGATTGGATCAACCCGAAAGGATCCAATCTCTCTTGTCATATCAACATAGTGATGAAGGATAATTAATCTTTCTGTTGTTTTCTGGATCCTGGATTCTCATAATGCAATGTGATACTAATATTTTGATATGGATTTCAGTGATCCAATTTTGATTTTATTGTACTGATACTGACGGTTTCATTGTTCGTCTCTTCTTTTTTTTTTTTTTTGCAGAGTAAAAGTTTCTTTAAACTTCTCTATGAGAAACTGAAACTCAAGCAAATCATTCAACCCCCCATTATAGCTTCTGTAAGTTCAATATGTTGGAATGGACACGCATGATGATTTCTCCTCTTTCAACTTACTTCATTTCGGTGCTCTATAATGAATATTTTCACTGACAAAACAACAACACAATAACAACAAATCTAGTGTAATCCCACAAAATAGGGTCTGAAATATTTTCACTGACAAATTATCTTACAAATTAATTTCGGCTGGAGAATGCTTTTTCTTACTTGTTTAACATATTTTGTAAGATATTATGCTAGGGAAGGCTTCACTTTCTGTTTATAGGCAATTTTTTGCTATTACATTTAGGCTAAGTTGCTCGGACTCTTTATTTTCGGTGCCGCATTCGTGTTGACACGACATGTGTGGGTGTGGGATCCGTACCGGATCTGGTCAACCAATTTTGGGTCCTTTGACCAAAATCGACGGACAAATTTGAGATGGATACATTGTTTTTTGAAATCAAAACTAAAGCTAGGGTGAAATTGAAGAAAATAGAATACCTTGTGTATAAAAATTTCTATGTCAGTCATTTCCTTTTATCTCCTTCTTGGATTCTCCTCTTGATCAATATTTTCTCTTTTTTGGAATACCTTGTAAGTTTTCCACATATTGTCTCACACCTGGATCCGTATCCCCAAATCTTAAATTTTAGATCAAGAAGGATCCGACTTCTAGATCCGCAACTGTATCAGACACCCGCACCCGCAACTGAGTCCAAGCAACTTAGCATTTAGAAATAAAAGAGCATCATAACCTTAATCACAAAGTTCTGAACTATGGGTGCTTACTGACCAAATGTTTAGATATGGTCTTCTTGGGGTACTATCGAAATTTCATTTAACAGCTTCGACTTGCTGCTTGATGTTTAAATTACTGCGAAAATGCTATTAAGCAGATATACCACTTCTAATGTAACTTAAATTTTCAGAAACAAATGTTTTATCTGTATATCTAACTGTTCTTCAGATAGACGGACTTTCAATGTTTGGAACTTTGGGAAATTATGTTGTTTAGTATTTCATTAATTCAGAGCATATGAGTTGTTGATCATTTCAACAGATCCTAGCTATTATCATAGGCTGTGTGCCAGTCCTAAGGCGACTGATATTTACTTCTGATGCTCCATTTTACTTCTTCACTGACAGCTGTTTGATTCTTGGGTAAGTTGATTTCATTGCAGAATTTTTTTTATGAAGCTACTAAGGTTTTGCACTACATGCAAAAGTTCCTGCATCTATGATGTTTCTTAAGATTTTCTTTCATCCTAAGATATTCATATGAAATTGATCCTTCAAGCTATTCTCACATAAGTAAATGTCAATAGAACCTTTTTTATGGAGTATGATGATGCTTAGTGAACTAAATAATGTGATGGTCTTTGTATTACTTATTACCAGGGACGCCATGATTCCCTGCATATTGTTGGCTTTAGGAGGCAACCTTGTTAATGGCAAGTCCACTCATTTTTTCCCTTTTTCGTGATAAAGCTCATTGACGTGTGTTAATATCTTATGCCATGTCCTTAATATTTAATCATGTACAGGACCAGGAACTGGAAGTGCAAAGCTTGGTCTAAAGACAACTGCTGCCATTATTTTTGGGCGGCTGCTATTGGTTCCTCCAACTGGGCTTAGCATAGTTATGTTAGCTGATAAGCTTGGCTTCCTCCCCCCTGATGATAAAATGTTCAGATTTGTTTTACTTCTTCAGCATACTATGCCCACATCTGTACTTTCTGGTAAGAATACTGTTTACTTATCAATTAAAAACCTGTAGCGAGAAGTAAAATTCCACGCCATATTTAAGATGGCTGTGTTTATAACTTTTTATCTCTCTGAGTTAGTTATTTGTATACTGAGTTCGACTATTTCTGGTCTGGTTGGTAGGTGCTGTTGCTAACTTGAGAGGATGTGGGAAAGAGGCAGCTTCTATCTTGTTCTGGGTTCATATCTTTGCTGTGTTCTCTATGGCCGGATGGATCACCCTCTATCTCAACATACTCTTTTGAATCATAAACGAAGGATTTTGATGAAGATATTTTATATTCCTCTCCTAAGATTCTTCCAGCTTCTACAAAGTTGCTGCTTTTATGCCATCATTGTTAATAGTTACTCGAGAAGATGTATTTAGTATGTAGGAAGACCAGCTACGACTATAAATAATTATTGATAGTGAAGATATTGATCATTATTCGTTGTTTGCTGCTTCATATTCTAAAAGCAACTTGTGCCAACTCAGAAAAGTTTATATCAGAGATGGACTGAGTACCAGTTTGTACACTCAGAGCAGAAATATCATAAGTTAAATATG
Organism: Nicotiana tabacum; assembly: GCF_000715075.1. Lineage (NCBI taxonomy): Eukaryota > Viridiplantae > Streptophyta > Magnoliopsida > Solanales > Solanaceae > Nicotiana > Nicotiana tabacum. The sequence continues at coordinate 54,003,342 of NC_134089.1, read as the reverse complement.
GCAAAAGCTTGACGTTCTGGAAAAGGCTGTAAATGGAAAGATCTCAAGCATTTTAACCCGTATATAACAGCTCGGAGTCAGTACTACCACAGGATGTGCAACCCTAAGAATCTATCCAAATTTTGGGTGGTGAATATTAACGGAAATGTGAAAAGCCAATCAACTAGTAAATACAAATTAGCATGTCGACCGAGGTCATCGAACTTGCCTTGATTTATTCAAGAGCAGAATAAGCTCCCACATTGAATACTGATGAGATTGACAAAATCCAAATACAAACCGGTGTGTTCACAACATACGACCTATATGGTGCCTCGAATACGTTTCTTCACCGAGTAAAACCTATTCTTTGAAGCTTTACCAATCTAACGACCAGTAACATGTTAAAACAGACGGATCAAAACTAAAAAATAAAAAGTTAAAACAGAGACCACCATTTCCTGCTTTGGTTATTAACCTGCTGAGAGGTAAAAGATTGATTTGTACGTCTCCCTTGTGAGCAGAAAATAGGGAGACTAAGGCTCCTCTCCATCAATGGGTTACCTAACCACAACATCAGAACAACTCCAACAACACCGACAACAGGAGCAGCAGCTGCAAAAAACCATCTTCCTCGTGTACCCTCACTACCAGATTGTTCATTGACAGTGTCATTATGGATCACTTGCGCTGATTCTGCTCCACCATGACCAAATTCATCATTTTCTTCACCATCGGTGCTACTAGAAGAACCATCTTCATTTATTTCATGCCGTGGGATTCCGTGAGCCATCAAATTGCTACTGGCCCTCTGCTTTCTGTACTCATATTCCAGGTCATCAGTTGGAAGTTCATAGCGGCAAAGGGGGCACGAGTTTCTTGACATTAGCCAAGGCAAAATACAGGAGGGGTGATACAGGTGAGAACAAGGAAGTTGGTTTACAACTATGCCAACAACAAGAGAATCCTTGCAGATTGCACAAGTCAAACTGTCAAGCTGTTTGTGGTCTTCTTTAACAACCAAACGTGGTAGATGATTTAAAACAGAGACAGCTGCAGGTGGTGCTCCTCTTCTTAAGCCATCTGCTTCAGAGAGATGCTCTAGTAACTCCTCGAAAGTTCTAGCATCAAGATAGTCACTGGAATCAGTCCGCAGTTCTAACTCCAGTGAGTTGGCTGACATGTCAGTAACATGTCTTTGACTGCCCTCGGGAATTCTGAAACGAACTGTACCCTGAAATTCAGGAGAACGTAACTGTCTGGGCCAACTTCCAGGGTGACTGCTTTCATTAGGGCGTAATGACCTTTGAAGCTGAGCTCTAGCATCAGTATCAACCTCCTCCAATTCATTGTCATCTTCTTCCTCTTCCTCGTTATCAGAGTCCCAGTGATACATACCAGCACCCATTGGGTCAATATCAGTATCAGTTTCGAAGTCACTTCCTTCATCTGAGTGAGCAGAATGATCATTATCAAGGTAACTATTACCATCAACAGAAGCATCAGAGTTCCCTCCATAAGCACTATAAGAAATGGACTCAATTTCACTATTAAAGTTCCTATACCCGTTGAAGGTGACATTTGATTCAGTCTCCCCAAATAGAGAATCAGCACCATCACTTTCAGTGTCAGAATGAACCCTCCTCCACCTCCTAGACCCACTTGGAGTGGTCCGAGAACTGGTGTGCTGCACTGACCTTAAACCAGCATCTCCTTCTATTGATTGATTATCATGCTCTACACCATTGGCTGGGTTTTGCCTTGCCAAATTTATCATTTGTGAGAAGTGTTGAGAAAAGAGATTCTCAATTGACTCAGAACTACTGTACAACCTTCTTCTCGACACAGGCATCCTCCTTTGATAATCTCGCATGGGTGTCCCAAGATCCTCCAGGAGTAAAAATTTACAATCAGCACACATATTTATTTCTTCAAACTCACCAGCCTCGTTATCTGACATCAACAATCTATGACATAAAGCACATGAAGGAGCAAGTCCAGCTTGGCCAACAGCCAAAATGCTACTCATGTGGCCAAACACATAATCAGAAAACTCAGGTGAAACAGCATCTGAGTTTGCATCCATCTGCATAAAAACAGTGTGCAAGATGAAATCAAAAAACAGATGAATATTCAGTAACTGAAACTTCAGACACTACAAGTGGAAAGAGGAGCCACATTCAGATGAGTTAGACATGATGAACTATCTTCTGCTGCTTGAGAATTAGTTCAAAACTACAAATTGTACATGGTTCAACAGCAATGGGGGACTTGGCTGGCTAATTTATAACCCCTATTCTTTACCGAGCTACAATGACATTTACCTCCAATCATTGCTCAAAATACAGAAGAGATACATATATGATGTATTTGCATGCTCGTGCATCTCGCATATTTGATGGCTACTCCTTAGAATAACTCCAGAATGACCTTAAGATAAAATTTTACAACTAAAGAACAACCAACAAGCTTGTTTGAATTGAAAAGGCCGGAGATGCATAATCCACGTCAGTTTGGTGGATATGATCTATTACATATTCTGAGTGCTTTGGGAAGTTGAAAGTTGAGGATGGAAGCTACCGTCTTTACCACTGAGATTTAGCAAAGGTTTTTCTTTCCTAAGGCAGAATAGATACTAAGTTTGAGAACCTTCTCCTGGTGAGTTTGTGGTTTTCATTCAGTTTGACTGGTTCCAGATGGGGCTGGCTTCATTTGTTAACCGGATATCCTTCTTTCAATAAATGATTTCTCCTCCTTGAAGTACCCTTCAGTCTTTGGAATACAACAACAACAATAACAACAACAACAACAAACCAGTTGAATCCCACAAGTGGGGTCTCGGAGGATAGTCTACATGCAGACTTTACCCCTACCTGGGGTAATACAACCAGTGTTTTAAAAGGCGTGGCGAAAGGCGAGGCATTTTACATATGCCTCAGCGAGGCGTAAGTCTCGAGGCACGGGGCGCAAGCCCCATGGGTATTTTATTTTTAATATTACATAAAATACTATAATTACAGTAAATACAAATAAAATTGCATAAAAATTGAAGAAAACTATAAATATGTAGAAAAATATATATATAGATGTGCTCCATCCCCATAAAAAACTAGTCAAAACAATATATTATACGCTACTTACAAGCACAAGTAACTTGAGTCGAAAAGAATAAAGTTTTCTACATGGAGGAACAAAAAGGCTGACTAACCTACAATTTGAACTTTAAACTCGCTGCTATGAAGGAGAATGGAGTTCTCTTTGTATTTGTAAAAAAATTGAATATTCGTTGCTTTTGGGAGATATTAGCAGACTAGGGGGCCAAGATAAAGAATCGGGAAAGACCATAAATTAGGGCTTCAATCAATAAAAAAGGTCTTAATACTTTTGAGTAATTACAAACTGACTTTTGAGAATTTTGGGTATTGCATGAAAGACTTATTCAACAAATTTTATTTAATTTGAAAACGTCTTTGGGGCTTACGCCTCACTACAAAAGCGCGCCCCAAACGCTCAGGCATACGCCTCTTGAAACTTTCGCCCCACACCCACGCCTCGGGGCATTTTTGGTGCGCCTTGCCCCAGGGCTAGCCCCGAAAACGCCTTTTAAAACACTGAATACAACCAAAAAAATAAAAATAAAATTGGATATAGTGTCACCCTTCCCAAACACAATCAAGTTGCTTCTGATGCAGCTATTTTCTATGTTGACCTATATGACAATGATTGCCAATTCACTTAAATTGCCAAATTCTGCTATGAATACAACTACATAGTAACGTTGCACAAAATTATCCAAACACATCCCTGTCTACCACAGCCACCATTCAAAGGCCATCCGCTTAAGCTACAAATTTTCTTTAACAAGCACATGGATTATTTGTTTAGAAATAACTATCCACCATAGAAACATTAATCGCGATCCAGAGTTTTCTTTCGAAAATAGGGGGAAGAAGGCCAGTCCTCAATTAACTCATTCTTCTGGATAGCTGCTTCACAGATTAAGGATCATCAGAATTAACCTCAGTTGGTGCTCATTCCAGCTTCCACATTTTCCCATAATCTTTACCATGAAAGCTCCAATATAATGGCAAACTGATCAAGTTGACGGTTCATTTTTTAATTCTAACAACTGATCAATTGCCAAAGTTTTCATAATGTAAAATCTCACTGATCCTCTCATCTAAGTCTTGATAGAATAGAGACCATTAAGCCCCTAGCAAAGTTTAATAAGTCGATAGAAGACAAAAGGGAGCAAGATAACAATTAAACTGTTTATAATTGAACAATTAGCCAAAAAGAAGGCAAACTAATTCACAGAGGATCCAGGTGTAAAGGAACTGGCATTTTTTGCAGGAAGCTAAATTATTAGACTATGAAATCCACAGAGCACATTTGACAATACACACACACAAAAAGCACAATAATTTTGTGAAAAGGAATAGGAAAATACGCACCAGAAAATTTATGGGTGCAGTCTACCGATCGTCAATTTGTTAATAGAAGAAGCAGCACAGTCGATCTCCTAAATTAAGCAAAAAACAACTGACGCAAAAGCAAAAGGAGAGTATAAAGGGTCAATTCCAGCTGCAATGAGAAAAGACAACGCGCTAAGACTTGAAATTTTTATTTACAGTAACAAAAAAAGAAGTAACTTTGGAAATTAATTGACAAATATAAGTTGTTAATAAGCAGAATAACATCAGAATTGAAGATTATTAAGTAACACAAAACCAAAAAAGGAAAAGAAAAATAGTGAATCAGAGGAGAAATTAGGGCTTACCCAGAAGAAAAGCAGACATTTTGAACATGAAAAATGAAGAAAAAGTATGAGAGGTAGGAAAACCGGGTGTGGGGGGGGGAGAGGGGGAGGGGGGGGAGGGGACGATAAAGAAAATGGGAAAAAATATGTTTTTAGTACTAGTCATAAAAGTTGAGAGCTTAGAAAATGGGGGAGCCCCAGGTTAGGAAGAAGCAGTCATTGGTGTGAATTCCGCACCCCACCAAATAATAAAACATTTTTTTAGGACAAGATACTTTTGGGATACAGAAGCTTTCTCCTGCGTAGTCTCATCTTGATGACCCACCAAGTAGTTCTTTTACGGGAAGACAAATGGAAAAAGAGATTATAACGGAAATAGTACAAGCCTAAAGCCAATAACATAAATAACTGCATCAATACATAAAATTTTCAGAACTGGTAATATAGAGTTATGAGCTTCAAAATAGAGGTACAGATTTGAAAGTACAAATGAAAATAATGTCCGAAAGTAATAACAACAACAACTGAAATGAGAAGAGATACCAAATACTACGGTCAAAATGCAGCTCTACCTCGTCTCTCGGCAAACACACAACAAGAATCACATCAACTTACGGCTCGGTTTAACACTTGGATCTGCACAATTAAGTGCAGAGTGTAGTATGAGTACAACCGATTCCATGTACATAACAAGTACTATAACTAACTTTGGTGAGGTAATAGAGGCAAGAATTATCAATGATACTCGCTAGTTATCTTCTCAACCCATGAATTTTCACAATTATACAGCAATAATATCATCAAATCATGAAAACACAGATAAAGTCACCTCGATATACAAGAGATAATATGCTAAACTTTGTATCAGTCAACAATCCAGCATGTAGAGAAGATTTTCTCATAAAATAAGTATACAACCAAGGAAATTTGCAAGTAGAGAAGAAATGCAATAATCGAACCAAACCACTAATCAGTTTATTCTCGTACCGCGTGTACACTAATACTAAGAGAAACATGAGAGGTGACCCTAGGAGGATAGATCTTTATCTGCATGCTACACAGATTACTCACGAGCCATATATATCAACCGCACAGACAACTAACGTGCTATTATATTTCAATCGCACGGACAACTTACGTGCCAATAATATCAACCGCACGGACAACTCTCATGCTATCATATCTCGGATCCGCACGGACAACTCATGTGCTATCATAGCTCAACCACATGGACAACTCACGTGCTATCATTTCTCAACCGCACGGAGAACTCACGTGCTACCATTCCAATCCATATCACACAATACGTAGATGTACCAGATTACATGTAGATGAACAATTGATGTCAAATTTTATTCTCATGTACTAGTACAAGTAACAAGCTAAGGTGTATGCATGTGCAAAGTGTGCTACCACAGCTCAAATCGGGCAATTGCATCACGAAAGTAGCAATTATCATGTTCAGTGAGAAGATTAACCTATATGTAACCTTAAACATGGTTCAAATAGCTCACAAAAAGGGTACAAACATAAGATAGCAACATGAAGCTTAGCAATCAATTCAAGGCATATCATAGCCTAAGCACTAACCCGAGCATGGATAATACCCTGTGCACGCACAAGAGCTCAACTCTTCACAAGTGTGCCACCTGTAGCACGTAGCTATCAATAATAACTCAGGCAACTAGTGGCTAAACTAAGTTTAGGTAAGATACTTACCTCAAACTAAGCAAACCAAATCAGTACTCTAGAAATCTCTTCACACGTGAATCAACCTCTGGACGACTCGAATTTAGCCAAAATAACTCAAAAACATCAATCAAGCCATAGGAAACAACCTCAAACAATAAACTTCGATCTTTATCAAATAGTCAAAAAATCAACCTGAACTGGCCTCCCAGAACCCGATAAAAGTCACAAATTTCAAATACTCATTCGAATACTAGTCCAACCATACATGTTTCATCCAATTCTGACACCAAATCCGGGTTCAAATCCTCAAATTTCATTTAGAAAAGTTTTTACCAAAATTTCTAATTTCTTCACCTAAATTCACCAGTCAAATACTAAAATCAAGGTTGTAATCATGAATAATAAATAAATCCGAGTCAAAAATACTTACCCCAATCCAAATCGTGAAAATTCCCTCAAAATTGCCCAAATCCGAGCTCTCAATCTCAAAATGTGATAAAAGGACTAAAACCCTTGAAATAGAGTACTTAAGAGTCTGTCCAGGCATACCCTTCGCAAACGTGGCGCATGCTTCGCGTTGCGAAGCATAAAATGATGACTGCCTCCAAATACCCCTCACTTTCGCGTCCATACACTCGCGAACGTGGTGAAGAACTCACTCGAACCTACACGAACGCGACCCGGACCTTGCAAATGCGTAAGCCAAACTCTCCTAGCTCCTAGTTGCTTCACGAACGTGGCGCCCAACCATGAACGCGATGAAGGGAAACTATGCAGCTCACACTAACCCTCCGCGAATGCGAGTTCCTTGTCGAGATCGCGATGAAGAAAACCAGACACCACAAATTCAGTAATCCAAAACAAAGGAAAATGGTTTGAAACCTATCCGAAACACACCAAGACCCCTAGGGACCCCGCCCAATCACATCAACTAGTCCTACAACTTAACATGGACCTACTGGAGGCCTCCAATCATACAAAATAACATCAAAACCACGAATTGCACCTCAATCCAAACTTAATGAACTAATCCAAATTTTCGAATTCAAAACGTACGCCGAACATGCCTAAACAACTCGGAATGACCTCAAATTTTGCATACAAGTCCAAAATGATACAACAGACCTATTCTAACTCCTAGCACCAAAATCCGAACCCGATATCATCAAAGCCAACTCTAGGTCAAACCTATGAACCTTCCAAACTTTTAAATTTCTAACTTTCGCCAATTCAAGCCAAAACAACCTAGGAACCTCCGAATCTAAATCCGGACATATGCCTGAGTTCAAAGTCACCACACGAACCTACTAAACCCTCAAAATACTATTCCGGGATCGTTTACACAAAAATCAACCCTCGGTCTAACTCTTACAACTTAAGCTTTCAACCTAGGAACTAAGTGTTCCAATTCACTTCAAAACCTCCCCGAAACCAAAACAACCATCCCCGCAAGTCACATAACAACAAATATACATACGGTGCATCAAATAGGGGGAACGTGACTCAAATACACAAAATGACCTATTTACAAATTGTCAGGAAATTCCCCTTTTGTTTCAAAAGCTTTCTATTTTCTTATGAAGCAAGATATTACCAATTCTAATGGAAAAAGGAAAAGAGCATCCAAGTTTAGCTCAGCTCTAGTTTTCCAACAAAACATTTATGATGGTCGACAAGTCAAGTTTGTAAACTTGGTAACCTTGACCTTGATCATGATCTTAAAATGTAGGGCCATGTTTTCTTATCCCACATTTCTTTTTCTGGTAAATAATCTTGAGAAATAAATACATAGTGAAATTTTACTTGGTAAAGGGATATAAATGAGCATGTTACAGAGAATTCCAATAACTAATAAAAGAAGAAATAAACTCATTTGGTTGAAATGGAACAGTTACGTTTAAAGAACCCCAACGTAAAGCTGCATATAACTGACATACATCGATAAATATTGAACCATTGCTGTAATTTGGAAAGTAATTAGTAGCCTTAGGTATACAGTTGCTGCTTTATTGCAGATCTGGTTCTACTTAAGAGTAGCAATATACAATTAATATAATTAAATCTCTCCAACTATAGTAATGTATCATTAAAAAATTTAAATATAAATGATCTCTCCAACTGTAGTAATGCATTATTAGCAAATTGACACTTACTCATGTATAATAAACGAGATTTTACTTGATATATTTCACCTGATTTTCATTCACTAAGCTTTTTAAGGCTTTCTCCTTTGGGAGATCCTAATATTAGTCATAACTGCTGCAGGCAATTAACTTGTAACACCCAATGATCAATCATTCTAAATCCTTTTTATCCAGATTTAGAGCAGTATCCATTAAGTTGCCTAATTTGCATGCGTATATTTCTTTTACTTAATGTTTATATCAAGCATGCAGGTCGCGTCCTAGATTCCGAGTCATGTCCAGGTGAGTTTTGGATTATTGACTAAGTAACAAGTTATATGGTATAGTAATAATGAATTTTGTTTAGGAAAATGCAAAGGTGGAAAAAGAAGAAGGATCATTCTCATTCTGATTCCTGCACAAGGGCAAGTATCAAGAGAAAGTTCCATGATGTTGGAGATATTTGTATTTCTGTTTCAACTAAACACAAGGGTGTTGCTGAGGTTAGATTTACCATTGTGGATGTTTCACTATGTAATTAAACTTTTGATTACTTCCTCTCATTTAAATGTTTTTGCAGGAGGAGGGCGAGCCACATCATGAAAATTCATCCAGTAAACCAACAAAGTTACCAGAAAAGCGTATACTAGAACTTATTCTGGACGTGCTGCAAAGGTCAGTATTCATTTGACTCAGTTCAATATTCCCACATACATCATTGTAAATTGTTATTTCACATTGTAATACTTTGTTGGTTTATTTGATGTTAGGAGGGATACCCATGAAATATTTGCTGAACCAGTTGATCCCACTGAGGTTTGATTTTATGAATGACTTTACATCTTGAAGGTCACGTCATGTCTTCTTACAGAGTAAAATTTGATTACATTTTCTGCTTCTTGTAAGGTGGAAAATTACTATGAAATCATTAGAGAGCCTATGGATTTTGGTACAATGAGGGCTAAACTTCACGAAGGAATGTATCAGAATCTTGAACAGTTTGAGGTCTGCTTTTTCTCTCTCAATAATTTTGACTACTTGAAAATGTGCAGCTCTCAGTTTTGAAGTCAGATCTCTATTGTGCTTGTCAGTTAATCATCTTTTCAAACTCATGATTCTGCAGCATGATGCATTTCTGATTTCAAAGAATGCGATGCATTTCAACTCCTCTGGTACTGTCTATTTCAGACAGGTATTAGGATATTACCCTTAAACAATTTTGATTTTTAGAAGTATCATGAGGACCAACAATTTGTGACAGATTCTAATGATTTACAGGCTCGTGCTATATATGAACTAGCTAAAAAAGTATTTCATCTTCTAAAAACTAATCCCGGAAACTTTGAAGTGGAATTTCCGGGGACCAGACTAAGATCGATGAGGAGATTGAAAAATGAAGCCAAGGAAAACCATTCTAGAGGTGTAATACCAGATGGTGCCCTTGATGATTCTTCCAAAAATATCGGACTTGGCCAAAGTGTTTCATCAACATTTAGGAGAAGCAGCAAACAAGGACCTTCATTAACCAGTGGAGCTGCTCCGATTGACAGTGCATTCTTATTAGGTAAGACACTTGTGTTCTCTGAGCTTTATACATTTATTTCTTTGATTACCAGTTGAGTTGGCTGCGGAAATTATACTATTGAGAAGTACTCAAAT